>NC_042633.1:35672809-35851900 GCF_901001135.1 Rhinatrema bivittatum
ACGTAGCCACATATTTTGCAATACGCTTCAAGAGGACACATGGACTCCACAGAACTCAGAGCCCAAACCAGATGAATATGCTGTGGGTCTACCCACTTTAGACTCAGGCCCATGTGGTTGGAAAGAAGTGAAAGCAGCAGCCATGAGGGCTGGAAGGCGGCACGGGGCACTGGGAGCACAGCTGGAAGGATGCGAAGGCAATGACTCGTGTGTGGGACCAGAGAACGAAGCCGGTGGCTGAATTGGCTTATGTGGGCTGGAAGAGGGAGGAAGCTACAACTGAAATGGGCCAAAGCCTCAAAGGTAGGAGGAGGACAAGGGGGAAGAGTGTAGGGTCAGGCTGGGGAAGGGAAAGATAGCTGGGGGTTGTGGAGGTATGAGAAAGAAGGAAAAAGTGTGAGAAAGTATGTGTAAAAGTTCTCTCTCTCCACAATCTGATCCACTCCATTCCCATTGTCAGTTTGTCATGGTGCCTCCACCTTGTTCCTATCCCACACATCTCTCAGAATCTTATGTTATAGGCCCATGTCATTATCTCACCCAGCTCCATAAATATTTCTGCATGCAGATCTTGTAACTCTCCCCCAAAGCTCTCTGGGATGCAGTATGACTGCCCTTCCTAGCTCTATGCTGCATCCTCATAGCACTCTCATTCTCCAATAACTCTCCTTCACATGCCTCTGGGGCCCTCTACATAATAATCCCCTCACAGCTTTCTGGTTTCTCTTTCCCTACATCCACCATGGGCCCCTGTAGCAGCTCCCTCAAATCTCTGGGGCTTTGTGTACCTGCTTTTGTGGGGCACTAGCCATGAATCTCTGTTTGCCTCTTTTCTCCATTTTATAAATAAACCTGAGCTGCAGGATTATCACTTCTTGCTTTTGATGGGTTTTATTGCTGTCATCTTTTCTTCATTATTCTCCCATAGTAATTTGACCCTAGCTTCAGTAATATTTGTTTAGGCACCAGTCACAAGTCTCTTTTTGAAGAGGTTCAATTTCGGGACCCCCCCCTGAAGTACGAAAGAGCAACTGAACATCTTCCGACTAATCATGCCAGCAGTGAAACGCACAGCCATCTTGAACATACTAATATTTGCAACGCAAATGATACGTAATGCGTAGTGACGCAGTTGGACGTACTAATTTTTAGCGTAACATAACGTAACTCCATTTTGAGAATAATACTTTGTATTGTATTAATACGAATGACAAATGTAAAATGTCTAACACGTCAATTAAATGACGAAACAATAGTTTGATCTATAGCTACACCTACTAGAGGACCACGCTAGCTAATGCTTGTTCAGCAATTTGTGAAATGTTTGTTCAGCAAAAAACCAGAACGCATGTGTGAAAGATAAGAGTTGTAAGAGTGCATAAAAGTTTGCTCGGAGGGGGGCGTGGCATGCAGTTGTACTGAGCCTTTGTCTTAGCTGCATCTTGCTGGCAATAAAAGTCTATCTTTACGGATCAGTTGTCTGGGACCTCCTTACGTGACTAAAAAGAGACGGTTACATTTTCACACCTTGCAATGAGGCTCATATTCAAAAAAAAGCTAAGACTCCCTTGATTTAGGGACTTAAAACTCCTACATTTAGACCTCTAATATTCACTCCACTAACTTTCGTTTCCTCACACTGACATAAATCAGGGCCGAGTTTCTACCTTTGCACCCTCCTCTGGCCTTGCTCAGATTTTAGGGACCTAAATTTGGCACATACCTAAGGAACATGTTTCCAATTTGCCAGCTCTAAGGTCCTTAAGCCCTTAAAACTGGACGCCTGGGTCTTCTGAATATGGCTTTGTCTGTGTATTTCTGTCTACAGAAGATACCGAGGTTTGCAGCTTGAATGGCCCCCATCTTCCCATTTCTCGGGGCTTCTCTGAGGTCAGCAAGTGCCACCTCCTTAATAACACGCTCTCTTCTCCTCACAGCGAGGGGGTCTTGCTTCATCCCTCCCCAAAAGGCTGTTTTCAAACTCTTTTTCTGAAATACAATTCAATTGAATTGGTCCCAGGTCTCGAGACACGTTCTCTCTCCCCACCTTCCCTGGGGGGGGTTTCATTTCTGCTGTTGTCTCTAGGTCCCTCAATTTGGAGCAGACAGACCCCATGGATTTATGTCAAAGAGCTTCTCTCCCTCCCCACACGTTTTACTTTAAGGATCAAATGCGGATGCCCCATTTTTCAGGGCATCATTTCCCTTTACCCCCAGCTAAGAGGGGTGCTCCGGGGGATATTCGTGTTCATGGCTCTCCCAGAAGTTCCTCCCCACCAACAACCCCAGGTCCCTCTCCCCGTCTGGCGCGCAAACGTTTTCCTTTCACGTCTTTAGGCCCTTCAAGCGCCCCCTCGCGAGCGTTATGGATTGCTACGAGGCTCCCGCAGCGCATGCGCGTGTGTGTGAGCGCGCTGCCTTTTCTCCCGCGCTCTCCAACCGTCACCTCCCAGGCGTTCCACGTGACCCAGCGAGGCTCCCGCAGTGCCTGTGTGTGTGTGTGTATATGCGCGCGCGCTGCCCCTCCCTCCCGCTCTCCAACCGTCACCTCGAGAACATTCCGCCTGACCCTCATTTATTCATTGCTTCTGCAGTAGGCGGGGGGATGTGCGAGAGAAGCGAGTTGTTCTTCTGGGGGAGGTTACCCACACATTTAAGTGACAAGCTGAAGACCCTGGAGGTCCCCCTAAACGCACATTTCCCCCTTGCTCCCCTCACCCATCTCTTCAGCGTCACTCCCACATTCAAATACGTCCATCCTCCGTTGCTCTTCAGCTTCTACCTCCATCTCTTACGTTTTTTTAAACTCAATATCTCGTTTTAAGTGTTAGGGACCACAGTCGACCTAAGAACTAGGAGGTTTGGCGGGAACAGGGAAATCTCCTGCAGCTCCAAACTCCCGAATCACAAGAAACTGCGATCAGGAGGAAGTCCATGAAACCTATTCATGAGACTGGCCAAGATTTTCTGAGGGCAATAATCGTCCTTTGTAACCGTCTCTATTTCGTGGATTACAAACTGGTTTAAAAGACAGGAAACAGTAGGATTAAATGGTCAATTTTCAAGTGGAGTGCCTCAGAGATATGTACTGGACCGGTGCTTATCAATATACTATAAATGATCTGGAAAGGAATATGACGAGTGAGGTTATCAAATTTGGGGATGATACAAAATTATTCAGAGTAGTTAAATCACCAAGCAGACTGTGATACATTACAGGAGGACCTTGCAAGACTGGAAGATTGGGCATCCAAATGGCAGATGAAATTTAATGTGGACAAGTGCAAGGTGATGCATATAGGGAAAAATAACCCTTGCTGTAGTTACACAACGTTAGGTTTCATATAGGTGCTACAACCCAAGAAAGAGATCTAGGCATCATAGTGGATAATACTTTAAAATCGTCGGCTCAGTGTGCTGCAGCAGTCAAAAAGCAAACAGAATGTAATAGGAATTATTAGGAGGGAATGGTGAATAAAACGGAAAATGTCATAATGGCCTCTGTATCGCTCCATGGTGAGACCACACCTTGAATACTGTGTACAATTCTGGTCGCCACATCTCAAAAAAAGATATAGGTGCAATGGAGAAGGTACAGAGAAGGGCAAACCAATATGATAAGGGGATGGAACAGTTCCCCTATGAGGAAAAGCTGACGTGGTTAGGACTGTTCAGCTTGAAGAGACGGCTGAGGGGGATATGATAGAGGTCTTTAAAATCATGAGAGGGTCTTGAACGAGTAGATGTAAAGCGGTTATTTACACTTTCAGATAAGAACATAAGAAAATGCCATACTGGGTCAGACAAGGGTCCATCAAGCCCAGCATCCTGTTTCCAACAGTGGCCAATCCAGGCCACAAGAACCTGGCAAGTACCCAACAACTAAGTCTATTCCATGTAACCAGTGCTAATGGCAGTGGCTATTCTCTAAGTGAACTTAATAGCAGGTAATGGACTTCTCCAAGAACTTATCCAATCCTTTTTTAACACAGCTATACTAACTGCACTAACCCACATCCTCTGGCAACAAATTCCAGAGTTTAATTGTGCGTTGAGTAAAAAAGAACTTTCTCCGATTAGTTTTAAATGTGCCACATGCTAACTTCATGGAGTGGTCCCCTAGTCTTTCTACTATCCGAAAGAGTAAATAACCGATTCACATCTACCTGTTTCTAGACCTCTCATGATTTTAAACACCTCTATCATATCCCCCCTCAGTCGTCTCTTCTCCAAGCTGAAAAGTCCTAACCTCTTCAGTCTTTCCTCATAGGGGAGTTGTTCCATTCCCCTCATCATTTTGGTAGCCCTTCTCTGTACCTTCTCCATCGCAATTATATCTTTTTTGAGATGCGGCGACCAGAATTGTACACAGTATTCAAGGTGCAGTCTCACCATGGAGCGTACAGAGGCATTATGACATTTTCCATTTTATTCACCATTCCCTTTCTAATAATTCCCAACATTCTGTTTGCTTTTTTGACTGCCGCAGCACACTGTACCGACGATTTCAATGTGTTATCCACTATGACACCTAGATCTCTTTCTTGGTTGTAGTACCTAATATGGAACCCAACATTGTGTAATTATAGCATGGGTTATTTTTACCTATATGCATCACCTTGCACTATCAACATTAAATTTCATCTGCATGCCCAATTTTCCAGTCTCACAAGGTCTTCCTGCATTTATCACAATCTGCTTGTGATTTAACTACTCTGAATAATTTTGTGTCATCTGCAAATTTGATTATCTCACTCGTCGTATTTCTTTCCAGATCATTTATAAATATATTGAAAAAGTAAGGGTCCCAATACAGATCCCTGAGGCACTCCACTGTCCACTCCTTCCACTGAGAAAATTGCCCATTTAATCCTACTCTCTGTTTCCTGTCTTTTAGCCAGTTTGCAATCCACGAAAGGACATCGCCACCTATCCCATGATTTTTTACTTTTCCTAGAAGCCTCTCATGAGGAACTTTGTCAAACGCCTTCTGAAAATCCAAGTATACTATATCTACCTGTTCACCTTTATCCACATGTTTATAACTCCTTCAAAAAGTGAAGCGGATTTGTGAGGCAAGACTTGCCCTGGGTAAAGCCATGCTGACTTTGTTCCATTAAACCATGTCTTTCTATATGTTTCTGTGATTTTGGTGTTTAGAAACACTTTCCACTATTTTTTCCTGGCACTGAAGTCAGGCTAACCGGTCTGTAGTTTCCTACCCCCTAGAAGGACTAGGGGTTATTCTATGAAGTTAGCAAGTAACACATTTAAGACTAATCGGAGAAAATTATTTTTCACTCAACGCAGAGTTAAGCTCTGGAATTTGTTGCCAGAGGATGTGGTTAGTGAAGTTAGTGTAGCTGGGTTCAAAAAAGGTTTGGATAAGTTCTTGGAGAAGTCCATTAACTGCTATTAATCAAGTTTACTTAGGGAATAGCCACTGCTATTAATTGCATCAGTAGCATGGGATCTCTTAGTGTTTGGGTACTTGCAGGTTCTTGTGGCCTGGTTTGGCCTCTGTTGGAAACAGGATACTGGGCTTGATGGACTCTTGGTCTGACCCAGCATGGCAATTTCTTATGTTCTTATGTTGACCCTTATGTTGTCTGTCATGAGTGTTTCTTTGTTCACTGCCTTGAACTGTGGATTAAGTATGGGATATAAATTAAAATAAATAGCGTGTTTGCTGGATCATGGAGAGGGGGGATAATACAGAAGAAGGGCTGTATATATCACACACAGCGTGTGTTCCCTGGGTCCCAGTGGTATGATACAGGAGGAGGGCTCTCTATATCGCACACATAGTGTGTTTGCTGGGCCTCTGGGGATGTGTTACAGGAGGAAGGCTCTCTATATCACACACAGACTGTTTGCTGAGCCTCTGGGGATGTGTTACAAGAGGAAGGTTCTATATATCACACACAGTGCAGTGTGTTTGCTGGGTCTCTGGGGATGTGTTACAGGAGGAAGACTCTATATATCACACACAGACTGTTTGCTGTGTCTCTGGGCATGTGTTACTGGAGGAAGGCTCTATATATCACACACAGTGTGTTTGCTGGGTCTCTGGGATGTGTTACAGGAGGAAGGCTCTATATATCACACATAGATTGTTTGCTGTGTCTCTGGGGATGTGTGACAGGAGGAAGGCTCTATATATCACACACTGTGTTTGCAGGGTCTCTGGGGATGTGTTACAGGAGGAAGACTCTATATATCACACACAGTGTGTTTGCTGGGTCTCTGGGGGTGTGTTACAGGAGGAAGGCTCTATGTATCACACACAGACTGTTTGCTGTGTTTCTGGGGATGTGTTACAGGAGGAAGGCTCTATATATCACACACAGTGTGTTTGCTGGGTCTCTGGGGGGGTGTTACAGGAGGAAGGCTCTATGTATCACACACAGACTGTTTGCTGTGTTTCTGGGGATGTGTTACAGGAGGAAGGCTCTATATATCACACACAGTGTGTTTGCTGGGTCTCTGGGATGTGTTACAGGAGGAAGGCTCTATGTATCACACACAGACTGTTTGCTGTGTTTCTGGGGATGTGTTACAGGAGGAAGGCTCTATATATCACACACAGTGTGTTTGCTGGGTCTCTGGGATGTGTTACAGGAGGAAGGCTCTATATATCACACACAGTGTGTTTGCTGGGTCTCTGAGGATGTGTTACAGGAGGAAGGCTCTATCACACACAGTGTGTTTGCTGTGTCTCTGGGGATGTGTTACAGGAGGAAGGCTCTATGTATCACACACAGACTGCTGTGTCTCTGGGGATGTGTTACAGGAGGAAGGCTCTATATATCACACACAGTGTGTTTGCTGGGTCTCTGGGATGTGTTACAGGAGGAAGGCTCTATGTATCACACACAGACTGTTTGCTGTATCTCTGGGGATGTGTTACAGGAGGAAGGCTCTATATATCACACACAGTGTGTTTGCTGGGTCTCTGGGATGTGTTACAGGAGGAAGGCTCTAGCACACGTAGTGTGTTTGCTGTGTCTCTGGGGATGTGTTACAGGAGAAGGGACCTGTATGAGTGCATTCCCAGAGTCTACCTGTGTACTAAGCACTCCGTGCTGGAATTGTTCCAGCCATGCTGAAGCAGTAACCAGTTCCCAGAAATCACGTGATAGAAAGGAAAAACTTCTTTCTCCAGACAGAGGGTGGCAGTGTGGCCTCAGCAGAAGTTTAATGTGATCTTAATCCAACATTATTCCATCTGAAATAAACTGTAAAAATAACCCGAGAAGGAAACCGAAACACAGACACTTACTATAAATAAAGTCTCATGATCTCATGTTTAATCTTGCTATAGCAAGCCGAGATCAGAGAAAGAAAGAACATGAGGAGAGGGGGAAGGGGTCAGGCTATTACAATGTTATAATGGGGTTTTACTGTATATACCGGATCAGGTGTCTTAAGCAATATAGTGGGTGCTGAAGATGTTGTGGAATAGTTTGCTAAAAACAATGAGACTAGGATGTACTATAAACCCGAGGCTTGGGAGTCATGGTGGTCTAGACCACATGTGGCTCTTTAGGACTGTCACTGTGTCACTTTGCACATCACAGAATTTAAAAAAAACAAAGGGAGGCAGAGAGTCTGCCACAGAGACAGAGGTTACACTAAGAAATTGAGGAAATCCCAACCCACTCCCTCATAACCAGCTACACACTCTCATTCAGCTTTAAAATCCTAAATAAATCAGGAAATAAAAAACCACACCTAGGAAACCACAAAAATGGGCACAACACACACACTGATATAAAGTAGTCTGGTTGCTGTGTTAGTTCACTTGAACACAAGGATATAAAGGTTAATTGATAATATCATTGGTTTGAGTATTATAAAATTCAGGGCAGGAAAATGCGCCGTGATATCATCCACTATGAGACAATTTGTCAGATTATTACATTGGGATAAATCAGCTTTAAACAGAGTACAGACATGAATCTGGCTCTGAGAGTCTCTGCCTCCTGTGTCAGTGACTTTAAGGAGTGGCAGTGGCTGAGCAATGCTGGTGGCATGATAGGCAGCTACTTAAATGGAGATTTCAGGTTCTGGAAGCCATTTTGTGGTTAGTACCCCTGGGATACATGAAATGGCCGCCCAAGGAAAGCTAATGCCACTGATAGGATCAAAGCCAGGAATCTGAAAGCGTGACAGGCTCTGAAGTCTGAGTTGGAACCGGTGATCTCGGGCTGAGACAGAAAAATCTCCGTCTTTCACCAGACACACTGCAGGGAGATGCCCCTGGATGGCTACGCCAAAAATGTACTTTTATTGTACTTAGAAGCAACTACCAAACATTAGAAAACACACTAGAGAGAGCATAGCTGATTTCTGGACATGAGAGGCAGGGTACAAAGACTCGTGTGTGTCAGAGTGAGTGTGTATGCATGTGTATGTAACTCTGTGTTTTTGTGTGGATATGTATCAGTGGGTATGTGTGTGTATCTGCATTAGTGTGAAAGCCTGTATGAGTATTTTTATTTATGTGTGGGTCAGGGTGTGTGTGCTTGTATGTATTTGTATCTGTGTATTTGGTGTCAGTGTGTGCATGACGCAACCGAGCTCTGCTGCTCAGGAAGCCTTCCAGCGGCTTCTGTTTACATCCAGAAACTGAAAGTCGTTTAGGGGACTTTCCCTAGGATCTCCCCTGGCTGCGAGGGTCTGCAGGAGTGGCCTCGTAGTTAGAACATCAGGCTGCGAACCGGGGAAGCCAGGGATCAATTTGTTTTATTTATCTATTTTAAATTTAGGCCACGCCAATCCCTTTTCTCCCATTGAGACTCCTTCTAACCTTGAGCACCCCCCATTGCCTCGTGTGCTGATTTAGATTGGAAGCTCTCTTGGGCAGGGACCTACCTACCTTGAGCACAGGTTTGGAAAAGTATGTAATTATATCCTCGGGTCCCTGCCTGCCAAGCTTTTAAATGAAAACTTAGAGACAGTGTTCAACTGGAAATCAAAAAGCAAATGATTGTGTTTAGCTTCAAACAGTTTGCAAGTCGTATCTCCAGCAAACTTAGAGGTTTCTAGTAGCTGAGCTTTAGAGATACTGGCGTGCCCTGCATCAGATGTGACTCTAGGAGTGAAGGCAGGAAGTATTTACATAGTAACACAGTAAATGTCTGCAGAAAAAGACCCAAGTGGTCCATCCAGTCTGCCCAGCAAGCTTTATTTTTTTTCTTATGTTATTCTTAGAGTAATTATTGCTCTGTGCAGGTTACTCCATCAACCCGGGTTTTCCTTTTCTTCGTCTGCATCATTTATTTACTAGGAATCCTCTGTGCTTATCCCATGCTCTTTTGAATTCCATTAGCGTCCTTGCCCTCGCTACATCTTCCAGGAGGGCTTTCCATTCATCCACCAACCATTTCCGTGAAGAAATACTTCCTGACGTTGGTCTGTCTCAACCTCCTTGGAGCTTCATATTATGACCCCCTTGTTCTACAGCTTTCTTTTCATCAAAAATGTTTGATTTCTGTGCATTATTAACATCTTACAGGTATTTAAAAGTCTGTATCACATCATCCCGTCTCTTCTGCAGTCTATACACATTTAGGCCCTTCAATTGGTGCAGATGCCACACCATTTTGGTCTCCCTTCTCTGTGATGCGTTTGGCCTGTCATGGGTTCGTCCCACAACCGGCCGATCTTACCTCCAGTCTTGGGTCGCAGGCTTCTATATGGACCCAGAGAAGGTCCGATATATCCAGGAATGGTCTCATCCTTCTGGCCTCCGTGCTTTGCAGAGGATTTTGGGTTTCACAAACTACTACCGGCACTTCATCCCCAATTATTCCAGGATCATGGCCCCACTCACGGCACTCACCAGAAAAGGAGCCAATGCCAAGGCCTGGCCTCCTGAAGCAGTCACGCCATTGCTAGAGTTGAAGAAGGCCTTTCTCCAGGAACCGTTCCTCCATCATCTGGATCCCACATATCCATTCATCTTGGAAGTCGACGCCTCCTCCTTGGGCAAAGGGGACGTATTGAGCCAACACTCCAGTATGGGATTCTCCACCCCTGCTCCTTCTTTTCACGAAAGTTCTCTTCCACTGAGCGGAATTATGAAATTGGAGACAGGGAGTTGCTAGCCATCAAGATGGCATTTTAGAAGTGGCGTTAGTGGTTGGAAGGTGCACAGCGGTGGATTACGATATATACTGACCACAAGAACTTGGAGCATCTTCACCACGCACAATGTCTGAACACTAGCCAAGCCCGATGGTCCCTGTTCTTCACGCGTTTTGATTTTGTAGTGAGATATTGGCCTGCATCCAAGAATGCCTGGGCAGATGCCCTCTCTTGATCCTTTGAGGCAGAAGACACGCCTGATCCTCCCAGGGACATTATTGATCCGGCTTGGATTCTCTTGGCTTCTTCTGTGACCGTCCCGCCAAGAAAATTGGTTATTCCACGCTGGCTCTGACAAAAGGTATTGGAATGGTCCCTCGACTCCTCTGTCGCAGGTCACGCTGGGTAGGCCCGGACTCTCGCGCTGCTCTAGCAGTATTACTGGTGGCCCCAGATGCAGAGAGATGTTAGGGCCTATGTGGATTCTTGACCTATATGTGCACAGCAAACACTGTTGGTGGGATGACCTTGGAAGCTGTTACAGCCGTTGCCAGCTCCCAAGGAACCCTGGACCCATTTGTCCACCGAATTTGTGGTGGATCTTCCCCTCTCTAATGGCTGCAACACTATTTGGATCATTATCGATTGATTCTCAAAAATGGCTCACTTTGTTTCCCTTCCTGACCTGGCTGTTTACCAACCACATTTTTCGCCTGCACAGTTTGCCCAGGCATATTGTCTCAAAATGATGTATTTATTTATTTATTTGATGGTTTTTATGTACCGTAGTTTGGAGCAAGCCTTCACCATGGTTTACAGATTTAACAACAGAATACCATAAACAGAGTATTTTAACTGATTAACTGATGCACCCAGTTTACTGCCAAATACTGGTGCTCTCTCTGCCGGAAATTCAACATCACATTGGATTATATTACTGCCTACCACCCTCAAGCCTACGGCCAGACAGGACCTTGAAAGCCTTCTTGAGGGCCTATATCAATAGTAACCAAGACAACTGGGCTGCCCTCCTTCCATGGGTAGAATTTTCCCACAATTCCCATATTATCACCATTTCAGATTGTGCACAGGAAATAGCCTTCCTCTCTGCTGCCAGTCCCATTGTCCATTCCTTCTCCAGCAGCCCAATTAACCACCCAAGAGCTCCAGGAACTATGGATTCATACAGAAGAGATACATCAGAAGGCGGCGCAAAAAGCTAACGGATGCTCACCGATGACCGGTGCTGCAATTTAGACCTGTGGCAAGGTCCGGTTGAGTATCTGCTGTAGCCATCTCAGAATACCTTCCATGAGGCTCGTACTTCGCTGCATCGGACCGTTCTTTGTTTCACGTCAGGTGGGGCCCATGACCTGCCAGCTGCACCTACTCACCTTTTTGGGAATCCATGATGTTTTCCACATCTCCCTCCTCAAGCCCTTAGTCCTCATGTGGCAATCCCAGAAGGTACCCAGACCCCAAGAGGTATCCACCGAAGAGAACCAGGCCTATCATATGAATGAGATACTGGATGTTCACCCGCGCAGGACGTCCCTAGGAGCGCGTGCAACTCAGGCACCTTTAAAGGGCCCATGGCAGGAAATCCTCTGTTGCAGCCCTGGATGTTTCCACAGGCCTCTTCCTGTCTAAGGCCTGCTCTGCCCTACCTCAGACGCCTCGGCAATAGGTCAAACTCCTCGGAGTAGCTGTTTTCCATGTCGATACTAGCTTCTGATCCTGCTTCTGTTCCAGTGCCTTGTCTTCATGTTCCTGATACCTTCCTGCTTCCTTGGAGTTCCTGTGTCCTTGTCTCATGGTCCCTTGTCTGTCTATGGTGTCTTCCTGCTGTTTCGCCTTGCCTTCCTTCCCCCTGGATTGACTCCTTGGCTTGGGCCTTTGGCTTCGCCTTCGGTTGGATTCCTGGCTTGACTTCGGACCTCTTCTTGACCACGATGGACTTCTGCCTGCTGTGTGACCTCTGCTTGTTTCTCATCTTGTTGAATACTGCCTGCCCTGACTTCGGCCTGCTCTTGTCTGTGCTATCTGCTGCTTGCCCTGCCCTTTGCTTGGATTGACTTCATTTTCTTTCCGATGGCCATCTGTCTCTACTGCAACAGATTCATCCCAGCACAGAGGCCTGTGCCTAAGTCCAGCTGAGCCCGGCATCCGAGGGCTCAACCTAAGGGGAACAAGGGCTGGTATTGGTAAAGTTCCTGTTGGGCTTCTGCTCCACCTACCTGTGGTGAGGACCTGCAGAGCTCCTCCCTGTGAGTAGCGACAACCATACCTCGATCCAAGGGTCCACTTCCTGCCTCCGTCCTGTCTCTATCCTTTTTGAGATATGGGCTCCAGAACTGACGTCACTATTCCAGGTGAGGCCTCACCAAAGACCTGTGCAAGAACATTATCACTTCCTTTTTCTTACTGGTTATTCCTCTCTTTATGCAGCATTCATTAATTGAGCATACCGTTTCCTAACCTGACCGCCGGCACACTTTTTTTTTTTTTTTTTTGGGACCTTTCTAATTTTTAATTTCTCCGACTTAATATCGCCATGATATTAAGTTGGAGGAAGTTCAGAAAAGCAGTATTTTCTGCTTTTCTGTACACTTTTTGGGCTCGGGGCAGGCGTTAATTTTGGAGAGTAAAAATGTGTGCATCGTAAATTCATGTTGATGAGGCTATTAACTATGCATGCATTTTGGATGCGCTAACCCCCGTTTTGCATCGGGGTTATGGATACACATCCAAAACATGCGTCCAATTGCACAGTATTGCATCGGCCTGTTATAGCTATGCTGGTGTCAGATGTTATTTGATGGTTGAAACGTGGTTATTTTCTAGAGTTCTGGTGTCAGACGTCTGCTGGCATCGTACAGTTGATTAGGCTTGTGCATGACATGGACAAAACCTTGTTTGCACCTCTTCACCCTACTGAGGTTCTCCCCCCAACTACTGACAGCATAAAATGTTTCACATATTCTAGTGAGCAATTGGCATCTTGGCTGCCAAGCGATATTCACAGAACCTTTCCCAGCCTGGGTGAGAGAGGCTTTTGACGGCATCCTTTCTTTGATTAAGGATTTCTCCAGTTGAGTGGACTCTGGGCTCTGTCCCCCTCCACTTCACTGCCCTGTTCTCCTCATCTCCTAAAATTCTCCTCGATATCACTCCTCACATTCTTCCACTCACCCCAGCACGCTCTCCTCTTCTCTCATCCCTCCTCTCAGCCTGCATCTACTAGATTCAGATTAGGGAAACTTTATTAGCTTGACAATCTGTACATGTGCTGCCAAAGTAATGGGTAGAATGGTAAAAATAAAATGAAATTTACTGCATATGTAATAATAATTAAAAGATTATAGGGTAAAGAAAGGACAGTAACACAGTTCCCAGGTCCTGGTACTGCTCAGTCTCTTCTTGGGTCAGATTGCAGTTTTGGCCCGGGGCAGGAGGTGACAGAGTTTGCTCCTCTGACTGCTGCCTCTCCTCTTTCCCCCAGGATCAGACCCAGTTTTTCCTGCTTGCTCTTTTGTGGGAAGTCTCTGTTTTTCTCTCAGTTATGGAAAACGTGTGTCTCTTCTCGTTGGATTTTGCACAGCCCAGGAGAAAAGGCATTTCTCTCTCTGGTGTTGCAATGCAGGCAGAGTCTGGCTTCTTGCGATTTCCAGTTCAGTTTTGGTTTGTACGATTCTGTTTCTAATTTGTGGTTCCTTGTTCTGTGTTCGATGAGGATCTGTCTGTGGTCTGCATGTGTGAGCGAGGTGAAGGATTGACCTCACTGACATGAAACAGAAAGAAACAAGCCTGTCAGTGAGACACAACATGACACGCACAACCCTCAAAAATACAAAAACTCGCCACCAACAATACACAACCACACAGCAACACCAACAGATCACACATTCAGAGATCACAAGATTTCACTACTAACCAATGCCCACCAGTCTCTCCTTCCCTTCGGCACTGGCAAAGTTCACCTGTAAAATGACGATATGTCCTTGTTCATGTTGTCTCATGCCCCTGACTGAAAAACCTGATTTCCATTTTTATGCTTATTTATTGCACGGCATGATCAGAGCTCCCAGTTTCCTGTGGCAGATTTTTCAAGATTCTGTGGCAAATTTGCATAATTTTGCATAAATTTGCAATGTATATATATATATTATTTTTTTTTTATTTTTTTTTTACTTTATACAAATAAAGTCCTTTTCTGTCATTTCTGTGTCCAGTTAATTTATTTGGTTCTTTATTAGAGGAACAGGGATCTTAGTGATTGGGGCTGGGGAGGAAGGAAAGAAAGGAATGGGTCTGGGAATAGGAAGACTGCAGAGGAGAGAAATGAACAGAAGAACATAAGAACAAGTTATATTGGGTCAGACCAAGGGTCCATCAAGCCCAGTATCCTGCTTCCGACAGTGGCCAAGCCAGGTCACAAGAACCCAAACATTAGATAGATCCCAAGCTACTACTACTTATTAATTACCGTCATAGCAGTTTATGGATTTATCCTCTAGGAATCTATCCAAACCTTTTTTAAACCCAGTTACACTAACTTCTGTAACCACATCCTCTGGCAATGAATTCCAGAGTTTAATTATGCACTGAGTGAAAAAGAATTTTCTCCGATTTGTTTTAAAGGAGCTACTTGCTAACTTCATGGAGTGCCCCCTGGTCCTTCTATTATCCGAAAGAGTAAATAACTGATTCACGTTTACCCATCCAAATCATTTCATTATTTTGTAGACCTCTACCTTACCACCTCAGGTGTCTCTTCTCCAAGCTGCAGCGATACAGAGGCATTATGACATCCACCATTTTATTCGCCATTTCCTTCTTAATAATTCAAAACTTTGGGCTAGATTTTAATAGCTAAGCGTGGGTGTAGATTTGTGCGCACAACCTGGCGTGCACAAATCTACGCCCGATTTTATAACCTGCGCGTGCATCTGTGTGCATGTTATAAAATCCAGGGTCAGCGCATGCAAGGGGGTGCACACTTGTGCACCTTGCGCGCGCCGAGCCCTAAGGGAGCCCCGATGGCTTTCCCCATTCCCTCCGAGGCCGCTCCGAAATCGGAGCGGCCTCGGAGGGAACTTTCCTTCCGCCCCCCCACCTTCCCCTCCCTTCCACTACCTAACCCGCCCCCCAGCCCTATCTAACCCCCCCCCCCTCCAACTTTATTTTATAAGTTGCGCCTGCCTCTGGGCAGGTGTAGGTTGCGTGCGCCGGCCAAGTGCTGGCGCATGATGCCCCGGCACGGCCACTGTGCCGGAGGCCTCGGTCCCACCCTTGCCCCACCCCTGGACCTCCCTGCCCACTCCCAGCCCCTTTTTTCAAGCCCCGGGACATACGCGCGTCCTGGGGCATGCGCGCGTCGCCGGGCCTATGCAAAATTGGCTCGGCGCGCGCAGGAGCGGGTTTTCGGGATTACGCGCGTAACCCTTTTAAAATCCGCCCCATTCTGTTTGCTTTGTTGACCGCCATAGCACACTGAGCAGATGATCTCAATATATTATCCACTATGACTCCTAGATCTTTTTCCTGGATGGTAGCTCCTAATATGGAACCCAACATCGTGTAATTATAGCATGGGTTATTTTTCCCTATATGCATCACCTTGCACTTGTCCACATTCAATTTCAACTGCCATTTGGAAACCCAATCTTCCAGTCTCACAAGGTCTTCCTGCAATTTCTCACAATCTGCTTGTGATTTAACTACCCTGAATAATTTTGTGTCATCTGCAAATTTAAGCACCTCACTCATCATGCCCCTTTCCAGATCAAATTAATGTTAATTCACCCTTGTGTCATGAAAGTCGGGATAGAAAAGAATTAAATAAATAAATAAATAAATAAATAAATAAATAAATATATTAAAAAACACCAGTCCTAGTACAGATCCCTGAGGCATTCCACTGTTTTCCTGTGTCCACTGTGAAAACTGACCATTTAATCCTACTCTCTGTTTCCTGTCTTTTAATCAGTTTGCAATCCACAAAAGGACATAGCCTCCTATTCCATGAATTTTTAGTTTTTGTAGACACTTCTCATGTGGGACTTATTGAACACCTTCTGAAAATCCAAATACACTACATCTACCGGTTCACCTTTATCCACATGTTTATTAACCCCTTTATAAAAATGTAGGAGATTTGTGAGGCAAGACTTCCTTTGGGTAAATCAATGCTGGCTGTGTCCCATTAAACCATTTCTATCTAAATGTTCTGTGATCTTATTCTATATAGCATTTTCATTTTCCATGATTTTTCCCGGCACCGAAGTCAGGCTCACCGGTCTATAGTTTCCCCTGGAGAACTTTTTAAATATTGGGGTTACATTGGCCACACTCCAGTCTTCAGGTACAATGGATGATTTTAATGGTAGGTTACACATTTTTACTAATAGGTCTGAAATTGCATTTTTTAGTTCTTTCAGAACCCTGGGGTGTATACCATCCGGTTCAGGCGATGAACTATTCTTCAGTTTGTCAATCAGGCCTACTACATCTTCCAGGTGCACCATAATTTGATTCAGTCCATCTGAACCCATGAAAACCTTCTCCAGGATGGGCATCTCCCCAACGTCCTCTTCAGTAAACACCGAAGCAAAGAAATCATTTAGTCTTTCCACAATGGCCTTATCTTCTCTAAGTGCCCCTTAACCCCTCGATCATCTAAAGGTCCAACCGACTCGCTCGCAGACTTTCTGCTTCGGATATATTTAAAAAAATGTTTACTGTCAGTTTTCGCCTCCATGGCCTTTAGAAATCAGAATGCAAAGAAACATCAAAACTTTCAGAAAAAGTTTAAAAACATGGCTATTTAAGCAAGCATAACACAAAGAGAATGGAGAGGAGAACTCAGGGAAATGTAGGATGCGGTCAGTAGAACTCCCACACACACACTTTTTTTTCTGTGTGTTTTCTCATTTTTTGCTTTTTTTCAACAACAAAGTACTAGAGTTAAGTATTAATCTTATAGCTAATACAGATAGAATTGGACATGACTTATAACACACACCAATTAATATTTATTATGAAACTATGTTACAGTATTTTGATGGCACCTGTTTAGTTAATATAATTTAAGGCATTTTATGCAAGATGAAGTTATGTGCCTTATTGTGAACCGTTGTGACGGCATCTAGCTTAATGACGGTATAGAAAAGATTTTAAATAAATAAAAAGAAATTTCTTTTCATATTCTCTCTTAGCCTGTCTTATCAATGTCTTACATTTAACTTGCCAACGTTTATGCTTTATCCTATTTTCTTCTGTTGTATCCTTCTTCCAATTTTTGAATGAAGATCTTTTGGCTAAAATAGCGTCTTTCACCTCCCCTTTTAACCATGCCGGTAATCGTTTTGCCTTCCTTCCACCTTTCTTAATGCATGGAATACATCTGGACTGTGCTTCTAGAATAGTATTTTTTAACAATGACCACGCCTCTTGCACACTTTTTACCTTTGTAGCTGCACCTTTCAGGTTTTTTTTTTAACTGTTTTCCTCATTTTGTCAGTATCTCTTTTAAAAGTTTAATGCTAGAGCCATGGATTTGCTTACTGTCCCCCTTCCTGTCATTAATTCAAATTTGATCATATTATGATCACTATTGCCAAGTGGCCCCACCACTGTTACCTCTCTCACCAAGTCCTGTGCTCCACTGAGGATTAGATCTAAAATTGCTCCCTCTCTCGTCGGTTCCTGAACCAATTGCTCCATAAAACTGTCATTTATTCCATCCAGGAACTTTCTCTCTCTAGTACAGATAATACCTAGAATGAAATATATTAAGTAATTATTGTCCCATTTCTAATGTGTCTTTTTTATCCAAACTTATTGAATCTCACTGAATATCTAAAAGATGCTCATATATTATTTCCCAATCACTATGGGTTTGGAAGAAATGGTAGTACTGAAACACTATTATTATCAGCATTAGATACCAATATGGCATGGTTTTTATCCAAACTTATTGAATCTCACTGAATATCTAAAAGATGCTCATATATTATTTCCCAATCACTATGGGTTTGGAAGAAATGGTAGTACTGAAACACTATTAATATCAGCATTAGATACATTTATGTCATGGTTTTGATGGTGGATAAGATTATCTTTTAATTCTTCTTGATGTTTCTGCTGCTTTTGACACCATAGATCAAAATACATTAATTGGCCGCTTAGAGAAACTAGGGCTGTCAGGTACAGTACTTAAATGGGTTCACTCTTACTGACATGAAAGAACATTTCAAGTGTGTATAAATGACAGCATCTCCTCCGTAAAGAAAATTAAAACCAGTTTACCACGTGGATCAGCCTTATCCGCCATGTTGTTAATCTATATCTAATTCCGTTATGCAGACTTTTAGCTGGATGAGGTCTTAATTTTTTTATTTACGCTGATGACATTCAGTTTTCTATGCCAATAAAAGATACTATAACTAATACTTTGCAATATGTTAAGATATATTTGAACGCCACTGATCAATGGATGTCTCATGACCGTTTGTCATTAAATATTCAGAAGACAGAAATTGTAATGTTATCAAGGTCAAAAAGTATACCAGAGCAGGTTAAATGTGAGCTTGGGAATCATTCCATATTCAAAGAAAACACAGCTTGTGACTTGGGAATTGTACTGGATGCTCACCTTTCCATGAAAAACCATAATAATACCTTAATACGTAATGGCTATATGAAATTACAGATGCTGGAACATTTAAAACCTCTTTTGCATATGGAAGATTTTAGGACAGTTTTACAAACATTGATCTTTTATTTATTTTATTTATTTAAAAGTTTTTTATATACCGCACATGGGATCACTTGCGTGTCCGTCTAAGCGGTTTACAATTTTACATACACAATAAAACAGAGTTTACATACTTAGTATAACCAAAATTTTTTCTGGAACAGATTATTGCAGTTCATTACTTTTAGGTATCTGCTCCTCAAGTTTGCGCTCTTTACAATTATTACAGAATTCGGCTGCTAGATTACTATCGGGTACAAAAAGGTACGATCGTACCACTCCTGTCCTTGCTGATTTACACTGGCTCCCAATCGGAGCAAGAATTAAATATGAATTCATAAACTGATAAATAATACAAACACTCCATGGGTAGGCTCCAGGTTACATTTTTATACTCCAGCAAGAACAGAGATCACAAAATAGGGGTCTGTTCGAAGTCCCATTAGTACGCGTAGCACATGTTGTAAGAGAATAGGCCTTTTCCATAGCAGGCCCAGTGCTCTAGAGTACACTACCTGAATATCTGAGAGCACAAAATGATGTGAAACCCTTTAAAAAAGGACTCGAGACCTGGTTATATAAAGAAGAGTTTGAAATGGAAGGTGCCATGTTACAATGAACAGTTCGCTATGGAAGGTGCTGGGCCAAATGAATAGCAATGCTGATACTTTATAAGAAATGTTTCATTTTTTTAATGCATCGTTAGCATTTTATGTTTTTCTCTGTAATGTCTGTTCATTACTGTGTATGGTTTTCTTGCAAACCGCTATGGTATCTATCGAATAGCGGTATTCAAAAATGGTTTAAATAAAAACCCTTCTGCTTTTCAGTTGTCAGGGCTAATTTGCAATCTTTTAGCTCTGGTGATTCTTTATTTATAGGCACATGGGCTGCTTTTCTTATTATTGGAACCTCACTGTCGGGATGGCCTAACCCTAACGCTTCATTAGTATCCTTCGAAGACACCCCCCTCCGAACCATGCGCTGCTGAGCGTGCAGTTGTAGGGGGGAGGTGCAGAGAGGTAAGGGATGGAGGGAGAGAGGGTGGGAGATTCAGAGAGGATAAGGAACGAGAGGAGGTTAGTGGGATCAGAGTGGGGAGAAGGAGAGCGGATCGGGGTTGGGGAGGTGGGAAAGGATGCGAGTGGAAGTTTGGGATGAAGAGGAGGAGGAAGGGATGGGGATGAGGGAGGGAAGCCCCCCTCACACCCTATCCCCTCTTTCCCTTATCCCGCCTTCAAAGCCCTTTCATCCCCTCACTATCCCTCTTTTACTTCCTCCCTCCCCCCACAAACCCTAGTTCTCCCTCCACCTCACTCACCCTGGTTCACTCCCTCCCCAAAACCCCTCACTCACCTGGTTGTCTCTCTCTCCCAACCCCACATCCCTCACTTATCCCAGTTCACTCCTCCCTTAAACCCCTCAGCCTGGTCCCCTCCCCATGAACCTGTCACTCCCCTGGTTTCCCCCCACGAACCCCTCACTGTGGTTCACTCCCTCCCTGCCCCCTCCATATCCCCTCACTCGCTGGTTATTATCTTCAAACAGGAGGATGACGTTAGCCTCGCACCTCCTCCGGCGCATCCTCCATCCTCCCCTTGAGCGTTGCACTTTGAACCACGTGGGTGAAAGTGCGCCATTCAGGCTCTAGCAGGGACAGAGGAAGGGAGTGCCGGCCGCTGGCATCCTCCTGTTTGAAAACCAGGAGGATGCCTGAAGACCCCCTGAAGCAGAACTCGCCATTAGAGATGTGAATCGTGTCCTCGATCGTCTTAACGATCGATTTCGGCTGGGAGGGGGAGGGAATCGTATTGTTGCCGTTTGGGGGGGTAAAATATCGTGATATATCGTTAAAATCGTTAAAACCCGCTAAAACCCACCCCCGACCCTTTAAATTAAATCCCCCACCCTCCCGAACCCCCCCCCCCCAATGACTTAAATTACCTGGTGGTCCAGCGGCGGTCCGGAACGGCAGCGGTCCGGAACGGGCTCCTGCTACTGAATCTTGTTGTCTTCGGCCGGCGCCATTTTCCAAAATGGCGCCGAAAAATGGCGGCGGCCATAGACCAACAGGATTCGACGGCAGGAGGTCCTTCCGGACCCCCGCTGGACTTTTGGCAAGTCTGGTGGGGGTCAGGAGGCCCCCCCCAAGCTGGCCAAAAGTTCCTGGAGGTCCAGCGGGGGTCAGGGAGCGATTTCCCGCCGCAAATCGTTTTCCGTACGGAAAATGGCGCCGGCAGGAGATCGACTGCAGGAGGTCGTTCAGTGAGGGTTCCGGCGCCTCGCTGAACGACCTCCTGCAGTCGATCTCCTGCCGGCGCCATTTTCCGTACGGAAACGATTCCCGGCGGGAAATCGCTCCCTGACCCCCGCTGGACCTCCAGGAACTTTTGGCCAGCTTGGGGGGGGCCTCCTGACCCCCACCAGACTTGCCAAAAGTCCAGCGGGGGTCCGGAAGGACCTCCTGCCGTCGAATCCTGTTGGTCTATGGCCGCCGCCATTTTTCGGCGCCATTTTGGAAAATGGCGCCGGCCGAAGACAACAAGATTCAGTAGCAGGAGCCCGTTCCGGACCCCCAGGTAATTTAAGTCATTTGGGGGGGGGGGTTCGGGAGGGTGGGGGATTGAAGGAGGTAGGATTTGGCAAGGAAATGTTTAAGTTATTTGGGGGGGGGGTTCGGGAGGGTGGGGGATTTAATTTAAAGGGTCGGGGGTGGGTTTTAGCGGGTTTTAGTGTGCCGGCTCACGATTCTAACGATTTATAACGATAAATCGTTAGAATCTCTATTGTATTGTGTTCCATAACGGTTTAAGACTATATTAAAATTATCGGACGATAATTTTAATCGTCCTAAAACGATTCACATCCCTACATGTCGGGGTGATGTACGGACTGGACATTTAAGTTAAGTGTTTGATATCTTTATGCTCTCTTTTCTTCATGAAGCAATAAGAAATGATCTATTTTGCCCTGGGGACTTTCCTGACTTTTTAAGTAAATAGATAAAAAAAAACCTTATAAAAAGTTGTTACTCCTAGTGAGTTCGAAAATAAAAATAATAAAGTTGAACCAGAGGTCTATCCAGTTTGTGACTATTTGCAAACTGAGGTCATGAAGGTCCTACAAACCTTACCTCTACAAAGCAAAACATTTTTCTACTGAGGTTAAGATTTGTGTGATTATTGAAAATAATAGGAACCAGTGCGGTGCTACGGGTAGGACAGGGGGACAATTGCATCGTCCACTACCACCAATGTTTTTCTTCTGGCGAGGACTGGTGGGAAGGCGCCATTCACGGCCACCAATGCTTATGAAGGGTCCATGATATCCCGCGGCAATTTGGCCAGGACTGGACAATTCCAGGGCTAGGGCCAAATTTTGCAGCCCTTATCGCAGCTGCACAATTGGGAGAGATTGGGGACCCTGGGTATGATGTGGTCTATTTATCACATGCTAACCGGGCTTGAATGAATATGTTTAGAGGATGTTGCTCCATAATAAATTCTTTGGGCTGAATTTTCAGAAGACAGTATGTGCATAAAACATGGTTTTATGTGAGTAAATGGGCTTTTGGAAATTGTGCAGATAAAAGTACACACAAAGGCAATTTTGTTCCTACCTTTATTTTCCGGGGAACATGGGGTTGGGGAAACCATTTCCATGCATACTTTGTTTCAGACTTCTGCATGTAAACGTGCGCGTATATGTCTACACGTATGCGCCTGTGCTGCGCTGGGCTGTGCAGACGTCCACTTTGAAAATTCAGACACAAACTGTGGGTGCTTTCTGACACAGGCTTCAGCCCTGTGTGGATCCAGCTGTTATATAATTCCCCTCCTTATGAACAGGGAGTTGACCTCAGCTTTTGACCCTGACTGGGTTTAGCGTAAGTCCAGACTGAGGGACAGACATCAATAGGCAATTGCCTAGGATGCCAAGCTTTGATTGTGCATCCTGAGCTTGGGTTTGCTCGTTTTAGGCCCGTGGGGCACTGCTGTGGCACCCCCACTCCACTCTCTGAGCTCTGTGCTCTCCGGTCCTGCCTCTGCTCTTAAATGTGGCCAAGCCTGAGCAAGATCCAGTGATCTGCCCAAAAGTTTCTCATCTTGTGGGTGTGTTGGGGTCGGCCTTGCGTGTGGATTTTGGGGGAATGGATAAAAGGCTGCTGGGGGTAACGAGTGCCCGCTCCTCTGTGCAGATATCGGGCAGTGTCTGTGCCACCCCATGATGCGGGCACTGTGACGATCGTTTCTCACCTGTCCTTACACAGGCTGCAGGCCTGGCACCGACTTCCTATGTGGGACAAGACCGGATCCGTGCAGAATACGCTGGGGGCGAGGAGGGCCGGGGCCGGGCGGCTCCAGAGCGAGTCACTCAGGCCGGAATTTAGTGCCCAAACAAGATCCCACTCTGCTACCCATAAAGCGCCCGCAGAGTGGGCGTGGGGATGCTCGCGGCAGAGGCTTCCTTCCTTGTCCGCCCCCCCCCGGGTGGAATTCACCCCACGGCCACGCGCTGCACTTTCCCTTTCACTTTCCCTTTCCCGTCCGCAACCTGCGCTGCTGGGATCTGCCCGGCGCCCGCTGACGTCACCGCCGCTCTTGCTCTTGATTGGCGGACTATTCCGGCAGGGGCCTCTGCTATAAATAAGAGGGGCGGCGCTGTCGCTGAGCATTCGTGCAAGCGTCCCTGACGGTGGGGACTGCGCTTTCCTACATTGGTGCCGATCGTTTCTGCGGAGGTCCTGACAGCACCAGCATGGGGACGGGGACGTTCCCCCTCCTGCTCCTTCTCCTGGGCGGTTACAGTCCGTGCCAGGCGTCCTCCGGTGAGTCCGGCAGGGATTTACTCACGGGGGGACGACGAGGTGACTCCTGAACCAGACTCCAGCGGAGGTGACAGGAGCCCAAGCCAGCTCGGGACAGCCAGAAGGGGGAAGATCACAGATGGAGACTGGGTGGGGTGGGGGAGACTTGTCTGCCAGCATCTTCTGTGTTTCTGTGCCAGAAGACTGATTGACGATCCTGGAGGGACTGGGCGGTCATTGGAGGTGTCCAGAAAGCTTTATAGGAAGCAGAGACCTGGGACTCGGGTGCTCGGGACAGAGGTTGCCATCGGCACCCACCCTACCCAGAGACATTTTACCCAACCCAGGAAGGGCCATCATCCCAGACCTCCCCCCACTGGCTTGGCACCACGGGCAGTGCCCACCTTGCCTGCCTGTGGCAATGGCCCTGCAGAGACCGCCACTTTCCTTTCCTGATGGGATGGGAGTTAGGAAGCAGCAGTGCCTCCTCTCTGTGCTGGGAGGGAGCAAACATTTAGAGCTATAGCCCCCCTGACATCCATGGTTGGGTCCCCACCACCACTCAAGCTGGCGTACATCCTATATACGTATTTATGTATATTCCATATAAGATACAACCCAATTTGAGTGAGGTGGGGGTCCTAACTAATTGCATGGATGGAGGGGGGGGGGCATGGCTCCCCTGATGTATAGGATGTGGGGCTTCCCAGGCAGCTATAGAGGGGCACTTTCTGAATCCTGCATGCGTATAACAGGCTGGAATAAGGGAGAGATGAGGGAGTGGGATTGGAGTATAGCAGAGGGGCTGGCGTGAGCTCTGGGCACAAGGCACCCTGGCCCTGCTGGTGAGGGAAGGAGTGAGATCTCAGGAGAGTCTGCTTACTCTCAGGGTGATGGACTAAGGGGGTCTGAGAGCTCCCATACCACCTCCTCCTGACCCCTGCTATCACTTTAATAGAGAGGGACAGAGGGAATCTCTTTATGGCACTCTTACTTTTCACTTAGGAGGGCAAGCAGTGTCCTCTCTGTTTAGAGCACTGACCTGTGAGTTAGAATTCCTCGGATACAAGTTCTAATCCCCGGCTCTGTCACTCTGTGTGAGTCCCATTAAGGGCAGTGTTCAAAGGGATTTAGGCCTCTATCCTTGGAGCAGGGCTCCTCGATTCCTGGTTATGAAAATTGCCTGGGCGGAGCAGTTACAGTGACAAGACCCCCCACTCCCCCCTCCAGACCCCCTCTCCCCAGGTGAGCTCTGGCTTGCCCCTCATTTCTTTACACCTAATGATCCTCTGGGCCTGAGCCAGGCTTTCTTGAATCCTGTTACTGTTTCTGCCTCCTCCACCTCCCAGGAGGCCGTTCCATGCACCATCCTTCCTGTGAAGAAAAGTCTCCTAATGTTACTCTGGAGTCTTCCCCCTCTGATCTTTATGTTATGACTAGAACTCCCCTGCCCCTGAAGAAGGTTTCCTGCTTCTGTATTATTTATACCTTAGAGGTATTTGAATGAATGTCTGTGTCCTCTCCTCTGGGGCTTACAGATCTAGCTTCTGATGCAGACCCTGCACCATTTTGGTAACCCTTCTCTGCACCACCTCCAATCCTGTCTATATCCTTTTGGATGTGAGGCCTCCAGATGAGATCTCGTTAACGTCCTGTTCAGGGCATCATCACCTCCTTTTCTCTACTGGTTATACCTCTGGCTTTGGTCACTGGCCTGTCACACTGTGCTGCTAGCTTGAGCTCCTTGCATATTATAACCCCGAGGTTGCCCTCTTGGTAATATCTCACATTGGGGGTGAGATATTAATGTGCTTCCTTGGATTTCTGCTTCCCGTATGTAGGACTCTGTACTTTTTTGCATTGAATCTTAGCTGCCAATCGCTAGACCACTCCTCATTCTGTCTACTCTTTCTGTGACATTGGCTCTGTTACTGATTTTAATATCATCTTCATTGTTATAAAGGAAGGTTCTTCTCCAAAAGGATATAGTGGAGTTATATCCGCACCTTCACAAGGATAAACTGTTACTATGTATATTATATGTTATGAATCTCTCCAGAGGGAGGCTACTAAAATGGCCAGTGGTCTTCATTCTAAAGCACGTGGGCATTGACTAAAGATGTAAATATGTTCACCCTGTAGGAAAAGATATGATAGACATTAAAATACCTCCAAGGTTTCCACGCACAGGAGCTGGACTTCTCTCAAAGGAAAGGAGGCTCTAGAACCAGGATCATGGGATGAGGGTGACTCGGGAGTAATCTCAGGAAATCTTTCTTTACAGAGAGGGTGGTGGATGCAGGGAACGTCCTCCCCATGGAGGTGGTGGAGACAAGAAAGCCTGGGATGAATGCAGGGGATCTCTGAGAGGATTGTAAGGCTGAATTAGCTGGGCAGCTGGATAGGCTGTGAGTTCTTTTCCTGCCATCACGTTTCTGATCCTAGAAGGATAACAGAAATGCTTAGTGTTGGAACAGCTTCCTTACAGGTCGATCCAGTAAAGTGTGCTCCTTCGGAGCGCACTGTCAGCCTGCTCTGGACGCGTGTTTTCCCTTACCCTTTATCCACAGCCCGATCCAGTAAAGTCCGTGGGAGAGCGGACTAACGCCCGCTCTCCCGGCGCGCGCACCGGCCCCTCGCCGGTGCGAGCGATCCAGTATTTAAATTAGGCGACGCGGTGCAAACGAGGAAAAGGAGGCGCTAGGGACACTAGCGCGTCCCTAGCGCCTCCTTTTGGCCTGGAGCGGCGGCTGTCAGCGGGTTTGACAGCCGACGCTCAATTTTGCCGGCATCGGTTCTCGAGCCCGCTGACAGCCACGGGCTCGGAAACCGGACGCCGGCAAAATAGAGCGTCCGGTTTTCGGCCCGACAGCTGCGGGCCGAATTCAAAAATTTTTATTTTTTTTTTTTACTTTTTTTTACTTTTGGGGACCTCCGACTTAATATCGCTATGATATTAAGTCGGAGGGTGCACAGAAAAGCAGTTTTTACTGCTTTTCTGTGCACTTCCCTGGCGCCGGAAGAAATTAGCGCCGACCTTTGGGTGGCGCTAATTTCTTAGAGTAAAATGTGCGGCTTGGCTGCACATTTTACTTACTGGATCGCTCGGGAATACCTAATAGGGCCCTCAACATGCATTTGCATGTTGAGGGCGCTATTAGGTGCCGCGGGTGGGCCGCGTGTTTTCCTCCCCTTACTGAATAAGGGGTAAGGGAAAACACGCGTCCAGAGCAGGGTGACAGTGCGCTCCGACGGAGCACACTTTACTGGATCGACCTGTCAGTAAGGGGAGGAAAACACGCGGCCCACCCGCGGCACCTAATAGCGCCCTCAACATGCAAATGCATGTTGAGGGCCCTATTAGGTATTCCCGAGCGATCCAGTAAGTAAAATGTGCAGCCAAGCCGCACATTTTACTCTAAGAAATTAGCGCCGCCCAAAGGTCGGCGCTAATTTCTTCCGGCGCCAGGAAAGTGCACAGAAAAGCAGTAAAAACTGCTTTTCTGTGCACCCTCCGACTTAATATCATAGCGATATTAAGTCGGAGGTCCCCAAAAGTAAAAAAAAGTAAAAAAAAAAAAAAAAAAAAAATTTTTGAATTCGGCCCGCAGCTGTCGGGCCGAAAACCGGACGCTCTATTTTGCCGGCGTCCGGTTTCCGAGCCCGTGGCTGTCAGCAGGCTCGAGAACCGATGCCGGCAAAATTGAGCGTCGGCTGTCAAACCCGCTGACAGCCGCCGCTCCAGGCCAAAAGGAGGCGCTAGGGACGCGCTAGTGTCCCTAGCGCCTCCTTTTCCTCGTTTGCACCGCGTCGCCTAATTTAAATACTGGATCGCGTGCACCGGCGAGGGGCCGGTGCGCGCGCCGGGAGAGCGGGCGTTCGTCCGCTCTCCCACGGACTTTACTGGATCGGGCTGTTAGGAAGAAAGTGATGACTGAGAAGAAGAGGTAAACAGGGAACTGTTATTTGGCTTTTCAAACAACAAGAGGATTAAGGGATGCTCCTTCTGTTCATTAACTGGATTGAAATATTTTTATTCTCTATAGGAATATGATTTTACTGTTGTGACTGATGTTTTATATCTTTTTATTTTATTATTTAACATTTTATGAATGGTGTTGCTTGTTGCAGGTTCCAGGTCAGTTCTTCTCAGCACATTTCTCTTTATCCTTTCTGATCGCTTCTGTATTTGGTCAGGGTCTGTCTGTGTTCTGCATATGTGAGGGGTGAGGGCGTCAGTTTGTAAAAATACAGATTGCAGGAGGGAGCTGGGCCGGGACAGAGACTGAATGAACAGGGCAGCACAGTAATTGTTTGCACAGGGCAGTAAAGAGCCTAGCACCGGCCTTGTTTGCTGGGGTCTGTGGCAGTGCCCAGTGGGTTAGGGGTGGAGAGTGCAGTTTGTTGTGCACCTCGTGGTCCTTTTTACTGTCAGTGTAAAACAGCAGCAGGACCAGCGTTGGGAGGCTGCAGTATTTCGTATCCTTAAATCACCCATCAGACTCCCATGAGCAGACGGAAGGAGAGAGGCCGTGGGTGGCCAGGTCGATGCCAGCAGGCTACAGCTCACTAGGAAACAGTGACATGAGGCGGGTGGCACCTCCTAGACGAACCTGTTTAGTGGGGCATCAGCTTTCCAGGACAGAGTTCACTTCCCCAGATATCCTCAAAGCCCCTGCTTCAATAAAGTGGTTTATCTATAAGGTGCCACCCGCCCCCTGTCCTTTCCCCTGCACCAGACTAACACGGCCACCCCTCTGAGTACCACATACCTGACCACTCTCATGTTCTGCACCGTGCCACGCCATGTGCCATGTCCTACTACCCCTCTGAGTACCACATACCTGACCACTCTCATGTGCTGCACCGTGCCACGCCATGTGCCATGTCCTACTACCCCTTTGAGTACCACATACCTGACCACTCTCATGTGCTGCACCGTGCCACGCCATGTGCCATGTCCTACTACCCCTCGGAGTACCACATACCTGACCACTCTCATGTGCTGCACCGTGCCACGCCATGTGCCATGTCCTACTACCCCTCGGAGTACCACATACCTGACCACTCTCATGTGCTGCACCGTGCCACGCCATGTCCTACTACCCCTCGGAGTACCACATACCTGACCACTCTCATGTGCTGCACCGTGCCACGCCATGTGCCATGTCCTACTACCCCTCGGAGTACCACATACCTGACCACTCTCATGTGCTGCACCGTGCCACGCCATGTGCCATGTCCTACTACCCCTCGGAGTACCACATACCTGACCACTCTCATGTGCTGCACCGTGCCACGCCATGTGCCATGTCCTACTACCCCTGTACCCGGCCCCAAACATCACCACCTCTCTCCATGTACTCATGGCACCCCCACCACTGTGGCAGCAGAGACCTCCACATGCCAGCCCTCTCCTCCCCCTCACCTCAGACATGGCAGGCTTTGCTGTCGTTTTTTCTTTGCTTCCCTTTCCTCCTCTTCTCCCCTCCTTCTCCTCTTTCAGCCCCTTCCTCCCTCCCCCATGCCCAGTGGCCTTCCTGTTACAGGTGGTCGGGCTGCAGGGGGGCCCTGGGCAGGATTGCAGGAGTCGGGGAATCTAAGATTTGCCCCTGTGGCCAGGAGTGGGGATGGAGGGGGCGGGAGGAAGATTAGGGAATGTAACAATAAAAGCAGAAAGAGAAACGAAATAAGAAGAGCGAGCGGTGGAAAAGGGCTGCACGCATTCCTGCCCCGGAGGCGGGGTTTCTGACTCTTTCTCCCCGGGTGGGGGCTCGTGTGGATCCGGCTCGGGTCCGGGGATCTGCTGGGCCGGCCCGAGACTCCTTAGAGTAAGGAGGAGGCGATGACTAATGGGAGGCTCTGTCTGTCCCTCTCTCTCTCTCTCTCTCGCAGGCTCTCACTCGCTGCGGTATTTTTTCACGGGGCTGACGGATCCCGGCCCCGGAGCCCCGGAGTTTTATACTGTGGGGTACGTGGATGAGATCCCGATCGATTGGTACGACAGCGTGAAGCAGCAGAATGAGCCCCGGGCCCCCTGGATGAGGAAGGTGGACGCGGAGGATCCGCAGTACTGGGAGGGTCAGACCCAGATTTCCAGAGGCGCGCAGCAGGTGTTCAAAGCGAACGTGAAGACTCTCATGGGTCGCTACAACCAGAGCGGGGGTGAGTGACCGGCGGCGGCCGCGGCGCATCCCCTCTCTCCTCTCTCCTCCCTCCCCCGCATCCCCTCTCCCCTTCCGCACTGCGAGTCCCTTCCTCCCCTCTCCCCTCCTCTCTGCACTCCGGGACTCCGCCCCTCCTCTCTGTCACTCTGAGACCCTCCCCCACATCCCCTCTCCCCTCCCGCACTCCGAGACCCTCCCTCCCCGCACCAGCCTGTTTCACCCGGGATCCCTCCTGACAAGGGGCTCATCCACGAGTAAACAAAGTGCTGGGAAAATGTGAGTTATCCCCGCGCATCTCTCTGCACTGGGAGGAAGGCGAGGCTGCGAAGCAGGACGCGCATCTTGAGAACATAAAACTCCTTCCTGCATCGCAGGCAGCCGAGCAAATGCACCTTACTGTATCGAAAGGACTCCTAGTCCGAGGTGGAGTACAGACTCCAGGGCTAATGCTCGTCTACAGCAGAAGCTGCAGCTCTGCTGCCACGATCTGTGCCCAAAACCTTTCTTGTCACATCAATCCCACTTTAAATCCGGAGTCCTAATTCTCCTTTTCACTGGTGCAGTTATAATGCAAGAGCCTGAGCACACTTAACTCCTGATAAGTTAGCTTTCTGCACTGGGAATCATAACATAAATTAGCTTGTGCATTAAGAAGGCTTGCACTGAATTCCAGAGGATAGTTTTACTGCTCTTTCTTACATGGGGCCCTCAGCCTGTAACCTCAGCAGCTCCTGTGAGCTTCCTTTTCCCCCAGGGACCTCCAGCTCCTGCAGTATACATGAGAGAGAGCGCTGTGTCCCCTGTCCCCTGGCCCCAGAGTGCGCACACTCAGTGGTACCCGTCCTGTATCGTGCTGCTCCCTGTCCCAGTGCAGGAGATCTGGATGGGAGGCTCCTGCCTGCCACCCGGGTGACACATTCAAGGCTTGGAAGCCACAGCTCCTTCTTTAACTGGACTGTGCCTGGCCCTGGGGCTCGGCATGGCAGGGGCGGGAGATCTGATGCACCTGGGGGGAGGGGCTGCACTCAGTAGTTGCCACCCCAGGGCTGAGTGTGCTCACCTCGGGCTTTAGTCCCTTCCGTCTTGGGCTAGCAGGGGGTGATGGGTGACACCTGGGCAGCCCTGCTAGGGGAGGAGAAAGAAAACAAATCCAAATTCACACTCTGGGCCCCTTATCAGCAGTGAGTAATGAAAGGTAACTAAACATTAGGAGGATAAATCCTGTTCCTAGCACAGGCCACATCAGGGGCACTGGGAGGAGGGAGAGACAGACCGACAGACGGATGCAGAAAGGTGCGTTGGGCTCATCTCACCCTTTTACCTGCAGTTGTGCACTCATTTCCTGCAGGTAAACCTCATGGCCAGTACAGTAAGGAGTTTTAACCTCCAAAAAATGGGGGTAAAGCTTGAACTACTGCTTAGCACCCTCGCATGGAAATCCCACGCAAATGAGGGCACTAAGTATTTGTATTTATTTATGTATAACGGTTTACAAACATTTCAGAACATATACAAATTCCAGTAAAATATATCTAAACAAATAAAATGTGTTAATAAAACAAGTAATGAATAATAAAATAAGTAATAAATAAAACTTAGATTGTAAGCCCTCTGGGGATAGAGAAATACTTACAGTACCTGAATGTAAACCGGTGTGATGTCTCAATTGAGATGAATGTCGGTATATAAAAATAATAAATAAATAAAATAAATAATGAAACATAAAAGCATAGGGCTGGATTTTCAAAAGGTTACGCGCGCTGGGCCCTATTTTAAAAAGGCCCAGCGATGCACATAAAGCCCTGGGATGCTTGTAAGTCCCAGGGCTTTACAAAAGGGGCGGGGAGGGGGCATGGCCAGAGGCCGCTGCTGGGCTGGGGATCACAAAAAAAAAAAGAAATCAACAAAGATAGGGTGGGGGATAGGAAACGGGGGAAGGCAGTGCGGCTCAGCGCGTGCAAGGTGCACAATTGTGCATCCCCTTGCGCGCACCGACCCTGGATTTTATAATATGCGCGCACATGTTATAAAATCAGGCGTACATGTGGCACGCCGGGTAGCGCCCCGCACTTGTACGCCCATGCGCTCCTTTTTAAAATCTATCCCATAATGTAAATCTCTTTAGCCATTTTATATCCCGTCATTCTAAATGAAGTCCACAGCGGTTTCCATCTTGACATAAATATCATAGGTACATTCACTTGATGTGTTTATATGTCCTACATGAACTAAGGCGGTCGGGGGAGGGGAGATGGGCAGGGATGAGGTAGCAATGTTTTTAGCAAAAGGTTCGGAGGGGTTGAGAGAAGACGTTTCAGATACATTTATTTGTGCTGGGTTGGAAAGAAAGTGATGATGAGATTAATAGACCATCAGTGTAGGAGCAAGTGGTGATTTCAGAGAGGTTAAGTAAGATTGTGATGTAGAGCTGACCAAACGCACTCTTTCTTAGCGCTGGAAACGTAGCTCTGGGGTCAGAGATGGACTTAAGTTTCCAGCGCTGCTGTGCCAGCACCTAAAATTTTAAAAAGTCTTCACCAGTTACCCAGATAAGTCTAAAATCTGACAGCTGCCACTGCTTAGCTGGATAAGTTTATACTGATCCAGGTAAGTGCAGCAGCAGTGGTTAACGTTACTGATCGTCCTGTCAGTGCAGCCCTAGCTCCCCTGTCTGAGTTAAAATGTGCCTCTGATTTGTGCCGCATGCACCCTGTACACAGAGCCTGCTTTTTGTTAATGCTCTTCCATGTCGTTAAACACCTAATCAAGGACCCATCCTCCTCTATTCCTGAGCTACAACTGCTTCTCCAAGAATGACTGTAATGAATACACCAATCATTAGTTAGACAAAATAACCAGACTAAAATCTCAATTCCCTGCCTGCCCACCAACCAGAGAACAAGAAGAAAAGCAAGAACCAAATAAATGGACCACTTTCAGCAGGGTCTCTAAACTACAAATCTCGCAAACCGTTTCTAAAATAAAACCCATAAATCACTCACCTGACCCCATTCCAGCCAACTCCTTAAAACAAATTCAGAGCACTAGCACATCCTTTATCAGTCAGTCTGTCGTGGAAGGTCTGGTCCCAGACAGGGCGAAAGAAGCAGTGATAAAACCTATCCTAAAAATAAATCCAGCAGCTCTGACAACTGGGAAAATTATCAACCCATGTCTAACCTGCCCTTTTATCTAAAATTCTTGGAAAAGCTGTTTTATCACAACTCGAAGACTTAGATGACCATCACATTCTACATCCAAACCAATTCAGATTCAGAAAAAATTGCTCGAAAGAGACCTAACTTATATCCTTAATGGACCCCATATTATGGGGATTTAACAATGATGAATCTTATTTCCTGGTGCTAATACCTAACAGCAGCCTTTGACACTGACCATACCCGTCTGTGCCATCAGCTGAGAAAAACCAGAATTGACAGCGATGTATTAAAATGATTCACCTCCTTCCTATCAAAAAGGATATTCTAAGTCAAACTGGGCAACCACATGTCTGACACCTTCCCGATCGAGGCAGGAGTCCCCCAGGGCTCAGCACTATCTGCAGCTCTATTCCTTATCTACATGCTTCCCCTATGTATCGAGGCAGGAGTCCCCCAGGGATCAGCACTATCCGCAGCTCTATTCCATATCTACACGCTTCCCCTATGTATTGAGGCAGGAGTCCCCCAGGGATCAGCACTATCCGCAGCTCTATTCCATATCTACACGCTTCCCCTATGTATTGAGGCAGGAGTCCCCCAGGGATCAGCACTATCTGCAGCTCTATTCCAGAAGGGACCATATAACCGAAACTCTAGCAGACTTACATTGGTTACCCATCGAATACAGGATAAAATACAAAGCCTTATGCACCATACACAAACTAATATATGATAAAGAAGCAGACTGGCTAAACACAGCCTTACGAGTACACGTTCCACAAAGAAACCTCCGCTCAGCAAACAAAGCACTACTAACAATCCCTTCAGTAAAGTTAGCAAAACTAACCCAAGTGAGAGAAAGGGATTTATCATTGGCTGGGCCCATACTATGGAACACGATGCCCCCCGAACTCATATTACAGAATAATCTCAAAACTTTTAAGAAAAATCTAAAACATGGCTCTTTAAAAAAGCCTTCACTAAAGAGTGTGGAGGGTAGAGAATGAAAGTACAAGGTAATGCAGATGAGAATGAATTTACTCAATCCTACATTTAAGAAGTAATATCTCAAAGAGATAGTAACTCAATAATGTACCTGGACTTGACCAACATTACTCAATGATTTTATTTATGAAATTGTAACTGAACTTTATTGGCACCTGTTAGAATGTACGATAACCTACATTTACTTACCTTAGTCTATGTGCCTATTTGTAAACCTTTGCGATGGTATATAACTTAGCGACGGTATAGAAAAGTTTTTAAATAAAATAATAAATAAAAATAAAATATCTACATGCTTCCCCTATGTATCGAGGCAGGAGTCCCCCAGGGCTCAGCACTATCTGCAGCTCTATTCCATATCTACACGCTTCCCCTATGTATCGAGGCAGGAGTCCCCCAGGGCTCAGCACTATCCGCAGCTCTATTCCATATCTACATGCTTCCCCTATGTATCGAGGCAGGAGTCCCCCAGGGATCAGCACTATCCACAGCTCTATTCCATATCTACATGCTTCCCCTATATATCGAGGCAGGTGTCACCCAGGGATCAGCACTATCCACAGCTCTATTCCATATCTACATGCTTCCCCTATGTATCGAGGCAGGAGTCCCCCAGGGATCAGCACTATCTGCAGCTCTATTCCATATCTACATGCTTCCCCTATATATCGAGGCAGGTGTCACCCAGGGATCAGCACTATCTGCAGCTCTATTCCATATCTACATGCTTCCCCTATGTATCGAGGCAGGAGTCCCCCAGGGATCAGCACTATCCACAGCTCTATTCCATATCTACATGCTTCCCCTATATATCGAGGCAGGTGTCACCCAGGGATCAGCACTATCCGCAGCTCTATTCCATATCTACATGCTTCCCCTATGTATCGAGGCAGGAGTCCCCCAGGGATCAGCACTATCCACAGCTCTATTCCATATCTACATGCTTCCCCTATATATCGAGGCAGGAGTCCCCCAGGGATCAGCACTATCCGCAGCTCTATTCCATATCTACACGCTTCCCCTATGTATCGAGGCAGGAGTCCCCCAGGGATCAGCACTATCCACAGCTCTATTCCATATCTACATGCTTCCCCTATGTATCGAGGCAGGAGTCCCCCAGGGATCAGCACTATCCGCAGCTCTATTCCATATCTACATGCTTCCCCTATGTATCGAGATAGGAGTCCCCCAGGGATCAGCACTATCCGCAGCTCTATTCCATATTTACATGCTTCCCCTATGTATCGAGGCAGGAGTCCCCCAGGGTTCAGCACTATCTGCAGCTCTATTCCATATCTACATGCTTCCCCTATGTATCGAGATAGGAGTCCCCCAGGGATCAGCACTGTCCGCAGCTCTATTCCATATCTACACGCTTCCCCTATGTATCGAGATAGGAGTCCCCCAGGGATCAGCACTGTCCGCAGCTCTATTCCATATCTACACGCTTCCCCTATGTATCGAGGCAGGAGTCCCCCAGGGATCAGCACTATCTGCAGCTCTATTCCATATCTACATGCTTCCCCTATGTATCGAGGCAGGAGTCCCCCAGGGATCAGCACTATCCACAGCTCTATTCCATATCTACATGCTTCCCCTATATATCGAGGCAGGTGTCACCCAGGGCTCAGCACTATCCGCAGCTCTATTCCATATCTACATGCTTCCCCTATGTATCGAGGCAGGAGTCCCCCAGGGATCAGCACTATCCGCAGCTCTATTCCATATCTACATGCTTCCCCTATGTATCGAGGCAGGAGTCCCCCAGGGATCAGCACTATCTGCAGCTCTATTCCATATCTACATGCTTCCCCTATGTATCGAGGCAGGAGTCCCCCAGGGATCAGCACTATCTGCAGCTCTATTCCATATCTACATGCTTCTCCTATATATCGAGATAGGAGTCCCCCAGGGATCAGCACTGTCCACAGCTCTATTCCATATCTACATGCTTCCCCTATGTATCGAGGCAGGAGTCCCCCAGGGATCAGCACTATCTGCAGCTCTATTCCATATCTACATGCTTCCCCTATGTATCGAGGCAGGAGTCCCCCAGGGATCAGCACTATCTGCAGCTCTATTCCATATCTACATGCTTCTCCTATATATCGAGATAGGAGTCCCCCAGGGATCAGCACTGTCCACAGCTCTATTCCATATCTACATGCTTCCCCTATGTATCGAGGCAGGAGTCCCCCAGGGATCAGCTCTATTCCATATCTACATGCTTCCCCTATGTATCTTGGCAGGTGTCCCCCCCCCCACCCAGGGTTCAGCACTATCCACAGCTCTATTCCATATCTACATGCTTCCCCTATGTAAATTGCTATCTGATCTAGGAATCACCTTCTACCTATTCGCCGATGACCCTCAGTTCTATATACCATGTACCTTCTCTGTTAAAAACACAATACTGACTCTTGCAACACACCTGAAGGCTTTACAATATGAGCTATTCAAGCTCAAACTAACTCTAACCACAAAAACCCCTGAAATCATTCTGTTAAGAAGAAACCCACCTATACTGACTCCGCAGACACTAGACCTGGGCAACTTCAATATTACACCCTCTGACTAAGTCCAGGACTTAGGAATACAGATTGATGAGAACCTATCAATGGAAAAGCACATAAATTAATCAAATCAGGCTATGCTAAACTAAGCATAGTACAACAGTACATAGACTGAAACCTTTGCTGACTCATGCAGACTTCCGCATGGTCCTGCAAACCCTCATTTTTTCAAACTTAGACTACTGCAACTCTCTTCTACTCGGAGTACCTAAGTGTCTTCTAAAAAATTACAACTATTATAAAATGCCGCAGCAAGACTCATAACAGGGTCCAGGAAATTTGATCACATCCTGCAATCACTGATAGCTCTTCATTGGCTACATGCGCAATCCCGAATCCATTGCAAGGTCCTAACATTAATACAACCAGCCCTCCACTCTAACAACCCTGGTCTGGCTGGGATAGCGTTACAACCATATGAGCCTCAAAACAAAGGATTACTAGCTGTGCCGTCATTACAGAATAGGCATCTATCAGAAATAAGAGACCCAGTGCTCTCCACTGCAGGCCTGAGACTATGGGAGTCTCTACCTGAGAGCCTACGACTGACTCCAGAACAAAAGACATTCAGACGGGTCCTAAAAACCTGTAACCCAGCTTAAAATCATCTGATCTCAGTACTTACTTACCCCTGCGTGGGTAAACTCATTAGGAACCTAACCAGTGAACTTTTCCATCCTCCCAAATAAATAAACCTGAAACTGAAAGCTTTTTCTTTCCCAGCTCATCCCTGCAGATCTTCTAACGCTGGCCAGCGTAGGGGCCCCTGAGACCTTTATTTATTTATTTTATTTATTTTTAATTTTTTTATACCAAAGTTCTTGTAGGGATTACAAATCAATCCGGTTTACATAAAACGATAAACTGCCCAACAGAGAGAGTAGCTTTACAAAGAACAGTGGAACAGATGTAACAATATAACTTTAGTCATCGTCTGTGTCTCTCTCTAAACTGTGTGTTATATGCACACATTAAGGGATTGCATTTGTCACTTCTTATTATGTATGTCATGATGTAAACCGTTGGGATCTTCCTTTGGAGCGACGATATATAAAATGGGCAAATAAAGAACTAACTTGCTGCATCCGGAGCTTAAAATATGTAATCTGGGCATTGAAATCCAGCGCGCAGTATCTTTCCCAGATTACTTCATCGGCCTTTGCGATAGGAAGGAACGGACTGTGGAGTTGTACAACTAGCAGAGACCACAACCATTTGTGTCTTTATATTGAGGCTGCTGCTGCTTTAGTCACAGGGTTTCCAGTTACTCTGTCACCACAGACTTTACCTGAATCAGAACTTCTAACTGGAGAAAGCTGCAGGAAGAGAAATACTAACTTTGTACCAACTCTGGCCTTGGGACTTCTTTAGCACCATAAAATAGTAAAATCGAATCGCTCCCCTCTCTCTCACATCATTAGTGCTCCCCCTCCCTCCTCCCCACCTCACCTCACCCCCTCTGCTTCTCTTGGCTTCATGTGACTCTCGCCTTTTCTGTGCCTCTATATTCCTTTCTCTCCTTCCCCCCCCCTCTCTGCCACTGTACTTCTCTGCTCTGTGATCCTTTCTCTTCTTCCCTAGTATCTTTCTCCCCTCTGTTTGCTCTTCTGCCTTCCCTCCCTTTATCCTTTTGATTTTCTTCCTGCCTTCTCTGAAATGGGGAAAAAATGTAGTAATGCTGCCACCTTGTGGACACCTTTGGTACTTCACCCTCTTACATTTTGAAACTACATTGTCTCTCTCTCTATTTAGAATTTTATCTTCCACTTTGAAGCAGATTACATTCAGGTACTGTAGGTATTTCCCTATCCCAGAGAGCTTACAATCTAAGTTTGAATCTGAGGCAATGGTGAGTAAAGTGACTTGCTAAAGGTCACAAGGAGCAACAGTGGGACTTGAACGCTGGTCTCCCCAGTTCAGAGCCTATTGCGCTAACCACTAGGCTACTCCTCCAATTAGGATTCCTAAGATTAATCATCTCAGCAGCTCTGTGCATGTGCAGGGATCAGAAACTAGTGTAGGAGGGTGGGTTCCAGCAGGAGAGCCCAGAGTGTGGGACCGGAGGTAACTGCATGCTTCAGTGTCTGGGACAGTGAAACAGAGGCAATCAAACTCCTACCAGGGCTTTACCGCCTCTCCAGTCCCTGATGGTATCGGCGGGGCAGCAGGCAGAAATCCTGTAAAACCAGCTGTTCACGAGATCGAGGAGGTCCAAATGCAGGATCGAGGGTGGGCATAGACAGATGGTAAGCAGAGCCATAGCCAGGCAATTAAGCCAAGTGAAAAAGTGCCCAACACAACATCGCGAGCTAGAAGACTCTTAATTGTTTGTTTAAACCATAACACTGTTCCCATTATAATCTATAAGTAGACATAGTGTGATCTTGGTCTCAGAAGTATGACCCTCGGGTCTGTAAGGATGTGATCCTTATCCTGTACAAAGACTGAGTCTTCATCCTTGTTAGGAGATATAAAAAACTGTAACATGAGAAAAACTAAAACTGAGAAACGTGAGGAATAAGTGGCAGCACGGAGAGGAGAGGATCACCTTGCTGCTGGCTGAAAGGAATCAGTTCTGCTTGGGAAATTGTTTAAAAGAATTGGGCAGAAGTAAACTATTAGGGTATATTAACTAGTGCGTTTGTTTTTTACAGCTTATAAACAGAAGTTAATGTTTATAAGCAGAAGTTAGTGTTTGTTTTTTCCCACCCACCCCTAGCTCATCCTTTAATGTATAGGCAGGTGCCACTTTCACAAAAACAAAAAAATCAGCCCGATAACTTCACTTCACGAATTCCCCACACCTTATCGAGAGTTTGATCATTCCCCGTAGGTCACTGCCAGATATATAGTGAATTCACTAATACATTTAAAGGACCCTAATTAGGCACATTCCTACTTCCATAGCAACCTAAAACTTAATTAGGAACTGAACAAACTTGAGATGAAGGCAGCCTCCCAGTCTGAGAACAATAGGCCCTGTACGTTGGAGAGCCTGGAAGAGAGGCCATTTAAGGGATCCGGACAGGTTTCCCTTCATTCAGTGAGAGACTTCGTGGAAGGAGACCAGGTTAAATGTGATTTATTGAAGGGAAAGACTATTTGACAGTACATGGGATAAATCCTGGAGATCCGAGGGTGGAATTACAGAAGTATGGGACGAGGCTCAATGGCATCCTTCTCTCTTCTAATACTGGGAAAAGTTCAGTTTCTTCTCTTATTGGGTTAAATGGATATAAATTGTTGGTATCTGACCCCAGAAAGATTGTGTAAGCTGTTGGTGAAACTGGAGTGAAGTTGGGACCTTTTTTCATACATGGTGGAGACGCCCAATGGTTCATCAATACTGGGATATGGTGATGGACCTCAATGTCTCTTCTAAAACAATGAAACTAATGTCGCAGATTGTGATAGCAGCACGACCTGAAATTTGCATCTGGTAGGAAGAAAACGTTTTTACCTAATCCGAGTGACAGCAGAGTATTCGGAGGACAGATTTAAACAAATTGACAGCGATAAAGATTAGTGTTGTACATTTCAGTGCCATTTGGGAACCCTTTCAGCAATAGTCTGATATTTCGATTTGATAAAAACTGGATAGTTAAAGGCTTCTTTTCTTTTTCTCTTACATTTATTATGATTATGTGGGTAGGGGATTGTTGTGGAGGAATCAGAATTGAGGACGGTTACAGGGATTTTGTGATCTTTGTTGTTTGTATTTCCCTGATGCTTTACTTAGCTCAAAATAAATTTAGTTTAAACAAACAAACATGTGAGGCTATGGTCCCCCTCCCTCCTTAAAGAACACCTAAGTGTCCTCCCACAGGGCCCCGAAGGGGTCTCCTCCTCCCGCCTTGGCTGAATCCTGGAGCTGATGGCTGTGGGCACTTACTATTCATTTATTCACTGCACTTAGTGAAGGAGCCAATCCCCATTCAGAACTCAGATTAGCGGCTTCTCGTACCCACTCAGCAGCTCTTTGAATATTGATGCACTAAGAACCGAAATCTGGATGAAAATCTCCTTACATTTAAGCCCCTAAACTTTAGCTGCAAAAACTAAACCCCAAACGTGAGAGAACACCTGTATTCAAACCCCAAACGTGAGAGAACACCTGTATTCAAACCCCAAACGTGAGAGGACACCTGTATTCAAACCCCAAACGTGAGAGGACACCTGTATTCAAACCCCAAACGTGAGGGGACACCTGTATTCAAACCCCAAACGTGAGAGAACCCCTGTATTCAAACCCCAAACGTGAGAGGACACCTGTATTCAAACCCCCAAACGTGAGAGGACACCTGTATTCAAACCCCAACGTGAGAGAACACCTGTATTCAAACCCCAAACGTGAGAGAACACCTGTATTCAAACCCCCAAACGTGAGAGAACACCTGTATTCAAACCCCAAACGTGAGAGGACACCTGTATTCAAACCCCCAAACGTGAGAGGACACCTGTATTCAAACCCCCAAACGTGAGAGAACACCTGTATTCAAACCCCAACGTGAGAGAACACCTGTATTCAAACCCCAAACGTGAGAGAACACCTGTATTCAAACCCCAACGTGAGAGAACACCTGTATTCAATCCCAACGTGAGAGAACACCTGTATTCAAACCCCAAACGTGAGAGGACACCTGTATTCAAACCCCCCAACGTGAGAGAACACCTGTATTCAAACCCCCAAACGTGAGAGGACACCTGTATTCAAACCCCAACGTGAGGGGACACCTGTATTCAAACCCCAAACGTGAGAGAACACCTGTATTCAAACCCCAAACGTGAGAGGACACCTGTATTCAAACCCCCCAACGTGAGAGAACACCTGTATTCAAACCCCAAACGTGAGAGGACACCTGTATTCAAACCCCCCAACGTGAGAGAACACCTGCATTCAAACCCCAAACGTGAGAGGACAGCTGCATTCAAACCCCAAACGTGAGGGGACACCTGTATTCAAACCCCAAACGTGAGGGGACACCTGTATTCAAACCCCAAACGTGAGAGAACACCTGTATTCAGACCCTTTATAGCTCTCACCTGATGGGATGCAGATGTGAGTACATGAGATTGTGATAGGCTGATCATGCCAGCTTGCAATTTTGCCCATATCAAGTACTTTTATATTTGGATAAGTGAGGGACCTCCTCTCACTTGTACCCTGAACACTTTAATCTCCTTTTATTAATGTGTATGCACGTAAAGATCATTTATATAATGTTAGACAAGACTTATCTTTAAAGCTGTCTTCAAACGCTGACAGAGATGTTCCCCAATGTTTGGATGTGAAACTCCCGACATTGCAATGTTTTGGAAGATAAAAGGCTCTTCCTTCCTCGGGGGAGAGATGAATCGTTATTGGAAATAATTTCAGCAGAATCCCATGTCTGTTGCAAACAGTTTGGAAACGTAGCCTCTCTGTGCAGCACAGTGGAGTCTCTTAAAAAGCTGTGCTTCTGTACCGCTGGAACGCCAGGGCGCCAACCTCTAGTATCAGTGAGGTCTGCTCCTTCCCTGCCCAACTTAAAACAAACACCTCAGATTCTGAAAACCAGGACCCATCGGGTTTCAAGGCTTTGATGGGACTCAGAATTTTATCATCGGAGATCTCTTCCCCTAGTTTCAGGCTCTGTTCTGGGGACAGCAGAATGCAGGAACCCCAATATCCTGCCATCAGGACCTGTGGGTGGTGACTGCTCAGTCAGCTAATGCCCACCGTGCGGGGTAACAGCAGGGCCTCCTGCCCCTTCGGTTCTGCCCCATCTCCTTAAGTGCTATAAAAACTAAAGTTTTCTCTGCCTCGTTCCTCTTCCATAGAATTGTACTCTAACTTCTCGTAGCTTACAGACCGTCTCATCCATTAAACGTGATTGAGCTTTCTCAGGAGAGCCCTGCATCCATTTCTCCTGTGCAAACCTTCCCCATCAGCCGCCTGGCCTTTCATTCCTGCAATTTCTGATTCCTTTTTTACACTGTTTGTATACATTTGCCTCCAGTACCTACTTTAAGCCCATCCCATCCCCAAACCAACCTCCCTGTTATATATATTCCCCGTTATATATATTCCAAACAGAATGAGAATGTCATCGCCTGAGTCCGAGCTTCCTGACCTGGGAGCGCCTTATTTCAGAGCTTAGGAACATTAAAAGCTTTTGCTTGCATACTTCAGGCTCATCCTTCTCTTGCGATACGCTCGCTCCTCTCATCGGTGGGATAAGTTTATAGCCAGGCTGCAGCGTGCAGAAGGTTTCCTGTCCTCTTGTCCTTCCGCCAGCTGCTCCCTGCCTTACTTCTGGAGAGGAGAAGGGGAGAGGGTGACCCAGGACTGAGACTTTGGAGCTCAGAGTTACCATTCAGGCTTTCTCTTTGTTGATTTTACTGCTCTTGTTGGGATTTTATTTTTATTTTATTGAACACCACTGGAAGTCTCTGCCTGCTCTTTTCCACCTCAAGAAGCAGCTCGCTGAACCGAGAGACCCCCTACGTGACCACAGATCAGAGAGCGACTGTACAAGGTACCCACCCCCAGGAGCTGAGGTCCCACAGGTTGAACCCCGGGCCCCTTGATGATTTACATAGAAACATAGAAATGACGGCAGAAGAAGACCAAACGGCCCATCCAGTCTGCCCAGCAAGCTTCACATTTTTTTCTCATACTTATCTGTTTCTCTTAGCTCTTTGTTCTATTTCCCTTCCACCCCCACCATTAATGTAGAGAGCAGTGATGGAGCTGCAACCAAGTGAAATATCAAGCTTGATTAGTTATGGGTAGTAGGGGAAGTAACCGCCGCAATAAGCAAGCTACACCCATGCTTATTTGTTTTACCCAGACTGTGTTATTCAGCCCTTATTGGTTGTTTTTCTTCTCCCCTGCTGTTGAAGCAGGGAGCTATGCTGGATATGCTTGTAGTATCAGTTTTTCTTCTCCCCTGCCGTTGAAGCAGGATATGCATTGAAAGTGAAGTATCAGGCTTATTTGGTTTGGGGTAGTAACCGCCGTAACAAGCCAGCTACTCCCCGCTTTGTGAGTGCGAATCCTTTTTCTTCTCCCCTGCTGTTGAAGCAGAGAGCTATGCTGGATATGCGTGAAGTATCAGTTTTTCTTCTCCCCTGCCGTTGAAGCAGAGAGCTATGCTGGATATGCGTGAAGTATCAGTTTTTCTTCTCCCCTGCCGTTGAAGCAGAGAGCTATGCTGGATATGCGTGAAGTATCAGTTTTTCTTCTCCCCTTCTGTTGAAGCAGGGAGCTATGCTGGATATGCGTGAAGTATCAGGTTTTCTTCTCCCCTGCCGTTGAAGCAGAGAGCTATGCTGGATATGCATTGAAAGTGAAGTATCAGGCTTATTTGGTTTGGGGTAGTAACCGCCGTAACAAGCCAGCTACTCCCCACTTTGTGAGTGCAAATCCTTTTTTTCCACATTTCCTCTTGCTGTTGTAGCTTAGAGCGATGTTGGAGTCACAGTAACCATGTGTATGTTTATTGAATAAGGGTATTGTCTCCAGGCAGTAGCCGTCATTCTGGCTAGCCACCCACTCTTTATTGACGGCCTCTTGATTTTATGGATCCACAGTGTTTATCCCACGCCCCTTTGAAGTCCTTCACAGTTCTGGTCTTCACCACTTCCTCTGGAAGGGCATTCCAGGCATCCACCACCCTCTCCGTGAAGAAATACTTCCTGACATTGGTTCTGAATCTTCCTCCCTGGAGCTTCAAATCGTGACCCCTGGTTCTGCTGATTTTTTTCCTATGGAAAAGGTTTGTCGTTGTCTTTGGATCATTAAAACCTTTCAAGTATCTGAAAGTCTGTATCATATCACCTCTGCTCCTCCTTTCCTCCAGGATGTACATATTTAGATTCTTCAATCTCTCCTCATAAGTCATTTGATGAAGACCTTCCACCTTTTTGGTCACCCTTCTCTGGACCGCCTCCATCTTGTCTCTGTCTCTTCGGAGATACGGTCTCCAGAACTGAACACAATACTCCAGGTGAGGTCTCACCAAGGACCTGTACAAGGGGATAATCACTTCCCTTTTCTTACTCGATATTCCTCTCTCTATGCAGCCCAGCATTCTTCTGGCTTTAGCTATTGCCTTGTCACATTGTTTCGCCGACTTCAGATCATTAGACACCATCACCCCAAGGTCTCTCTCCTGCTCCGTGCACATCAGCCTTTCTCCCCCCATCGAATACAGTTCATTCGGATTTCCATTCCCCATATGCATGACTTTGCACTTCTTGGCATTGAATGTCAGCTGCCATGTCTTCGTCCACTCTTCCATCTTCCTTAAATCCCGTCTCATTCTCTCCACTCCTTCCGGCGAGTCCACTCTGTTGCAGATCTTAGTGTCATCCGCAAAAAGACATACCTTACCTTCTATCCCTTCCGCAATGTCGCTCACAAAGATATTGAAAAGGACCGGTCCCAACACCGATCCCTGCGGTACACCGCTTAAAACCGCTCTCTCTTCAGAGAGAGTTCCATTTACCATCACACATTGTCTTCTGTCCGTCAACCAGTTTGCAATCCAGGCCACCACCTCGGCACTCACTCCTAAGCTTTTCATTTTATTCACCAGTCTCCTGTGCGGGACAGTGTCAAAAGCTTTGCTGAAATCCAAGTAGATGACATCGAGTGCTCTTCCTTGATCCAATTCCTTGGTTACCCAGTCAAAAAAGTCAATCAGATTTGTCTGACAGGATCTTCCAATGGTGAATCCATGCTGCCTCTGGTCCAGCAATTCTCCCGACTGTAGATAGTTCACTATTCTCTCTTTCAACAGTGACTCCATTACTTTTCCCACCACTGAAGTGAGGCTAACCGGTCTGTAGTTACCAGCCTCTTCTCTGTTCCCACTCTTGTGAAGCGGGACCACCACCGCTCTCCTCCAATCATTCGGCACCACTCCCGTTTCTAGGGATCTATTGAATAGGTCACACAGCGGACCCGCCAGCACATCTCTGAGCTCCCTCAGTATTCTGGGATGAACTTCATCAGGCCCCATGGCTTTGTCCACTTTCAGTTTCACCAGCTCTTCCCATACATTTTCTACTGTGAATGGAGTTACATCTACTCCATTCCCCTCCAGTTTCTTGTTAACTAGTGTCGGTCCTTCTCCAGGGTCCTCTTTAGTGAACACAGAACTGAAGTATTCATTTAATATTTCTGCCATTTCTTCGTCTATCTCCACACATTGATCCTTTCCACCTTTCAATTTCACTATACCACTTTGAACTTTTCTCTTTTCACTGATGTATCTGAAAAATGTTTTGTTACCACTCTTTACCTCTTTGGCAATCCTCTCTTCCGCTTGACTTTTTGCCATCTTGATTAATTTCTTCGTCTCCCTCAGTTCTACCAGATATTCTTCTTTGTGTTCCTCCTTTTGGGATCTTTTATATTTCTTGAACGCTGTTCTTTTAGCCTTTATTTTGTCAGCCACCTCCTTTGAGAACCAGATAGGTTTCTTTTTTCTTTTGCTTTTCTTTACTTTTCTAACATATAGATTAGTTGCCTTGGTGATTGCTCCTTTTAGATTGGTCCACTGTTGATCCACATCTCTCTCGTTTTCCCAGCCTTTTAGTTCTTCCTCCAGGTACTTCCCCATTTCATCAAAGTCTGTGTTTTTGAACATCAAAACTTGGGTTTTTGTGCTTCTTTTCCGTGTCCTTTTTGTGATATTAAACCATACCGTTTGATGATCACTGGTGCTGAGGTGGGCACCCACCTGGACGTCTGAGACATTATCTCCATTAGTGAGCACTAAGTCGAGTATATCTCCTTCTCTCGTGGGTTCCATTACCATTTGTTTGAACAAAGCTAATTGCAGGGCATCTACTATTTCTCTACTATTATTAGATTCTGCAGATGGGATTCTCCAGTCTACATCTGGCATATTAAAGTCTCCAACGATCACCACTTCTCCTTTCTTTGCTATCCTGTGGATGTCTTCAATCAGATCTCTGTCCAGCTCTTCCTTTTGGTTTGGAAGCCTGTAAACCACTCCAATAAAAATGGATGCCCCATCTTTTTTTAAGTCGGCCCATAGTGCTTCTTCTTTGCCCCATCTTCCTTGCAGCTCAGATGCTTGGATATTGTTTCTGACATATAGAGCCACTCCTCCCCCTTTCCTATCCTCTCTGTCCTTCCTTAACAAGTTATAGCCTGGTATTGCCGTATCCCAGTCATGATATTCTGTAAACCATGTTTCCGTGACAGCAACAACGTCCAAGTCTGCCTCCACCATTAGGGCTTGCAGCTCTGGGATTTTATTACCCAAACTACGAGCATTTGTGCTCATAGCTTTCCAGCTTTCTTTGCTCAGGTTACTGCTGTTCCTGGACTCCTTTTGTGACCTATTTAGTTGAGTTTTGTTACTGCAGGGTTGTGGACAGGGTGAGAGAAAGACAGGAGTAATCCAAGAGACAGTGGCCCCAGGGACCTCAGAACCAAGAGGGGAGCCCATCTGAATTCTGCTTCAAAACCAAACCTGGCAAAAAATGGAATATCAAACGTATGTAAATAAATAAATACAGTTACTGTTAAACGAGGCTAGAATTATTTCTTTATTTAGAACTTTTATAGACCGACGTTCATGACAATATTGCATCTCGCATCGGTTTACAGTGGAAGAAATGTTGCAGAAGAGGCATTACAAAGAACTGGGATCCAGGAGGATAAATGCAAGGGTTTACCGACAAGCTGCTAACTTATGATCCAAACATTTGGATCATCTTTACAATAAAAGGGGGGGGGGGGGGGTGTCTGATGTAGGAGCACACGGGCCCATAGCGCTGCTTGATGATATGGGCTGCCCCATCTTACCCCTCAGGACCAGACGGCTGTATGAAAGGCCGTCAGTCCAGGTTCTTTAACTTATTAATTACTGCTAAAGTCAGGGAAATGGCGGGTGTCGTTATCTTTAGATGCAAACAAGGCGTTTGACAGGACTCGGTGGCCTTAGTTGTTTGAAGTGCTTAGCAGATTTGGATTCCCAGTCGCTGGTTGTATTTTCGGCCTCAGGCCAGGTTGCCAGTGGCTCGTGGTACCAGGCCGGGATGCCCTCTCCCTTCTCTTTATAATTTGGCAATAGGACCCCCAGCTCACTTGATCAGGGGGAGTTTCCTAAAGGAGGTGGTTGAACACAAGATAACTCGGCCTAAGCTTGATACAGCTTTAGGGGATATGGGACGGTCTCTGGTTACCAAATTAATTTTAGGAAGTTTAGAATGCTGGTCTTGGCGGGCAAAGTATATCTCCCTAGATGTTTGTCACTCTTTCAAGGGGTGGAAGTGTCTCTTAGATTTGGGGTGCTATACAAGATAAACTCTTCCTGTCACAGATGAGATCTGAAGGAAGCTTACAGAGTGGATGGATGTTTATTTCATGGCAGGGCCGCATCAGCCTGATTAAGATGAGTTTTCTCCCTAGCCTGTTACATTTCTCTCGGCATGTTCCATGCAGTGTGCGTGGGGGATGTTTGTATCCCTTTGGGGAATGATGCGCAGTTTTATATGGCGAGGGGGGAGTGACGCCTATTTCATCGGACACCTTGTGTCAGCCTAAGCGGGCAGGGGCCATGGGACTAGCTGTTATAGGGGGGCTGGTGTGGCCTGCATCAGAGCCTGGTATAGCGTGGACATAAACACTGGGAGGCTGCACTTACAGCGGACGGAGCCTGCTGGCTTTGCTACTTAGGAGGCCGAGTACCTCTCTTCGAAGCCATCCGACTATCTCGCATACAGTTAAGGTAAAGACTGGGATGTTTGTAGGCGCCTTCGTGTACCAGTGGAGGTTTTATCTCCTGTTTCGCCGTTAGCTAACAATCCCAGGATATCTTATTCTTCCTTTTCCCCGGAGATGGGGCCCTGGCAGCTGCAGGGGTTGAGCTTTATCTGGCATCTTTCCAGGAACTGCGGGATAGTTTTCAGGAGGTGCGGGGATCTTACTCACTTTTTATGCAAATTAGGGATGGGTTAGTTTGGATTCAGGGTGCAGGATGGGAGCCATGGGTCCCGAGGGCAGTTTGAAAGGTTTCTTAAGGGGAAAGCATTGTCCTAGTTGTATAGGCAGTGGTAGGAAAAAGTCCTTACAGTCTTCTAGGTTTGCAGTCTTTTGTAATTTATTTCAAGAAATATGAACTATTGGTAAATTCTGTACATTCAGATAGGCCGGTGCTGGTAACAAAGCAGTGCTACAGTCTAAGCACAGGGGATCAATGTATCAGGAAAGCCCTGGTTCACAACATGGGAGGAAGGCGGGAAATACCACAGCCTAGAGGTTCTCCCTGCTTTGGGGGTTTGTGGGACTGCGTTTCCGCAGCGGCCTCGTCCTGTCCTGATCTGGCAGGAGAATCCTGGGCAGGGAGACAGGGGAGGGGAGATGGGGCAGGGAGACGGGGGAGGGGAGATGGGGTAGAGGAGAATCCTGGGCAGGGAGACAGGGGAGGGGAGATGGGGCAGGGAGACGGGGGAGGGAGATGGGGTAGAGGAGAATACTGGGCAGGGAGACAGGGGAGGGGAGATGGGGCAGGGAGACGGGGGAGGGAGATGGGGTAGAGGAGAATACTGGGCAGGGAGATGGGGGAGGGGAGATGGGGCAGGGAGACGGGGGAGGGGAGATGGGGTAGAGGAGAATCCTGGGCAGGGAGACAGGGGAGGGGAGATGGGGGAGGGAGATGGGGTAGAGGAGAATACTGGGCAGGGAGACGGGGGAGGGGGAGATGGGGCAGAGGAGAATCCTGGGCAGGGAGACGGGGGAGGGGAGATGGGGCAGAGGAGAATCCTGGGCAGGGAGACGGGGGAGGGGAGATGGGGCAGGGAGACGGGGGAGGGGAGATGGGGGAGGGGAGATGGGGCAGGGAGATGGGGGAGGGGAGATGGGGCAGAGGAGAATCCTGGGCAGGGGAGATGGGGGCGGGGAGATGGAGCAGGGAGATGGGGGAGGGGAGATGGGGCAGGGAGACGGGGGAGGGGAGATGGGGCAGGGAGACGGGGGAGGGGAGATGGGGGAGGGAGACGGGGGAGGGGAGATGGAGGAGGGGAGATGGGGCAGGGAGATGGGGGAGGGGAGATGGGGCAGAGGAGAATCCTGGGCAGGGAGATGGGGGAGGGGAGGGGAGAGGAGGATTATGGGAGGGGACATTGGAGGCTTAGGTAAGGGAGCCCTGCTTGCTAACGAGTCCTTTCCTGCTGTCACACCTCAGCATGGCTGAAGTTTGGCTTTAGTGGCCAGTAGTTGGTGTTCCACCTTCACGGAGGGCTGCCATCTCCAAAAACAAACAAACAAAGCAGGGGTGGGTAAGAGTATGGGGCAGGGGTGGGGCCTGCTTGTTGCGGCGGTTGCTACCCCTGATTCACCGGGATGCGGATACGGCGCTGCTCTCTGCATGGAGGAGGGGTGGAAGGGAGTTGGGGCCGGAGGGTGCTGGAAGCCAATAGTGATGGGTGGGAGGGAGAAAAAGGGTGGGGAAAAAAATGGATAAACTGCGTGGCTTGCTGGGCAGCCTGGATGGGCCGTTTGGTCTTCTTCTGCCGTCACTTCTGTGTTTCTATGGATGTCTCCCTCCTCTCTGGGTCTCCAGGTTCCACCTGCTGAGCAGTCCCTGGAGAGGTGAAAGGTCCTCAGGGCAGGTGTAAGGCTCGGCTCCTGTGTAGCAGTGCTAGGGGGATCTTGGCTCAGACATGAGTCAGGCAGTCCTGCTCTCGGCCTGCAGTTGTTACATCGATATCTGGCAGGACCTGAGCTGCAGACACCGATTATATTTGAGCAGAAATCCTCCCGCCTGCTTTCTGTGGTCTCTCGCACTCTTGCAAGGCTGCTTCAGTCCAGTTTATACTGCAGTCTCTCACATGACCCCAGGCAGAGACGTCTGGAAGGTGCACCGAGGGCTCTACCTGCATCAGACAGGGACGTCCACCTGTAAGACCCTGGACATCCCACCCCCTCACTCTGCCTTGTCTTTATTAGGGGCTGCACCCCTGCTCGCTGAGTCGCCAGTCCTGCCAGTGGGCTCCCCGCTCTCCATGTTCAGGCCTTGGTGCCTGCGTGGGGGCGTTTAGTGGGGAAGGCAGGGTAAAGGTGTGTGAAGGGGGTGCGGGGTGGGGTGGGATATTGATGGTGGGTGGGGTGTATGTATGTGGTGGGGGTGGTGGGGTGCACTCTTTCCCTTGCTCTCTCCAGTCTCTCCCTCCCCCTCTCCTCCCCGCCTGTGTGGGAATGGTGTGTGTGCTGTAGGTGTGAGTGGTGGATGTGTAGTGGTATCGGGAGGTGAGTGGGGTGTGTGTGGTGGGGGGAGGGAGTTGGTGTGTGTGTGTGTGTTGGTAGGGGAGTTGGTGGAGATGGGGGTGTATGTAATGTATGGCTGGGTATGCGTGTGGAGGGTATGGGGGACGTGAGGTGTGCATTGTGTGTGGGAGGGTGGTAGTGTCACGGGATTAAGGGATGATAGATGACTGACTGGATGGTGGTGGAAGTGGTGTGACAGGGTGAATGGGTGTGGAGGGATAAGAGAGTGTGCAGGGAGAGTGAGTGTTGTGACAGGATTTTTGTGCTGTGCACGCAGTGCATGGCTGTGGTGAGGGGTATGTGTAGGGGGCTAGAAGAGGCATTGTGTGGGTGTGAGGGAATGTTTCAGTGGTATGAAGGGGTCGGTTGCTGGGGGGGTTGAGTGCTGTGACTGGGTTTGCGGTGGAGGTGGGTGGTGCTGCTGTCAGTGGGGTGAGAGGTGACTGAGGGTATGGTGGGTGGCTGTGTGAGGTGCATGGAGGGTGGTGGTCTCAGCGGGGTGAGGGCTGAGAATCCCTTAGTGGGGCAGTGGGTGATAGGAGTGGCTGAGGAGGGAGGGCTGTGTGTGAGGCGGTGCCAGGGGCTGAGAAGGTGAATGTGTCTGATCAGGGTGGGGGGGAGAGCCTGGGACTGGACGTTTTCTCTTGCACTCTCTCATCCTCTCTTGTCTGTCTCTCCACTTTCTCACCCTCCCTCCCTCCGTCTTGGATCAGGTGACTGCTGCCGGCTCACTTGTCACAGGATTTCTGCCCGAAGGCTGTAAAGTCCTGGTAGGGGGCTGTTTTGTCGCCTCTGTTGCAGTGCCCCATGCAGCTCCCTCCCGTCCAGTACTCTCCGGTCTCCCGCTGGTGCCCTCCCCCCCCCCCCCCCCCCCCAGGCGCAGAGCTGCGGCTCGGATTACCCGGCGCCCCGGGACTCTTACAGTAGAGAGGGAGGGAGAGGTTTAGCCTGGGCTGGTGCGGGCAGTGGATGCTGCGTGTTAGGATAACGCTGGCTTAGAGGGGCTTCGCAGCCCGCAGTGTCACATGCAGCGGGGGGGGGGGGGGGGCTCTGGATGATCTCCCCTCTCCCTCCCCCTCCCTCAGGGGTGCACACTGTACAGGTGAGGGGGGGGAGCAGTCACCCCGCAGTTTCTCTGCAGCAGGGGGGGGGGGTCCTGAGTCTGTGGATAATCTCCCTCTCTCTCTCAGGTGTGCACACATGGCAGACGATGTACAGCTGTGAGCTGGGGCCGGACGGCAGCACTCGGGGTTTTTCCCAGTACGGTTACGACGGACACGACTTCATCAGCCTGGATACGGAGAGGCTGACCTGGGTGCCGGCGATGCGGGGAGCGGAGATCACGGAGCGGAAGTGGAACGCGGAGAGGAGCATCGCTGAGAGGTGGAAGGTTTACCTGGAGCAGGAGTGCATCGAGTGGGTACAGAAGTACGTCCGGTACGGAGCGCAGGAGCTGGACAGGAAAGGTAAGGACCTGCAGCGGGGGGAGGAGGAGGGAGATCAAACCCCCCAGCACTGGGAGAGGATCCGAGCCCCGAGCACCCCGAGGGGCTCCTGCCAGGAGGGGGGGATTCAGGGCTCCGATCTGGCGATCCCCCCAGAGAGAGATCCAGCCTTGCCATGGAGCGGGAGCTGTGCTGTAGGATTCCCAGCCCTTGGATGCTGTTTAATGTCTTCCCCCATGGGGTTCACCCTCCTGAGGCTTTTACTGCTGCTCCTCACCCTTAGGGGCCCCAGCTGATCTCGGACTCCCCCTCTGTGCTTGCCCCAGGCTCTCTGGAACTGCCCCTGCTCCTTCTCACCTGCTCTGGGAGCTTTTCCCCCATGCAAGGGAAGCTTTCCCGCTGTTTCTCCTCTGTCTGCCCCCTTGCAGCCTCATATTATGACCTCTGCTGCTCAAATGTCCTTATTCCAAAAAATGTTTGTTTTCAGCAGCCCAGGGGCCCAGCTGCTGTTTTTTTGTAACATTGTTTAGGCTTCCGATTAAATCGCGGCTGACGTTTATGTAAGGGGCACAGAATAAATGTATCCAGCACATGCTGAATATTGAGTAGCACAGACTGATTTGTATGATTGCAAGGGAGGATTGGACGCTAAACTGCAGCTGGAGGGCTGAAATCAGGACATTTTATCCCTCCCTCTTTTTCCCCCCCAGTACCCCAAAAATCTGTACAGTCCAGAAAAATCAGGACAGTTGTCAACCCCACTCTGGTCCCTCCTCGGGGTTTGCTTCAGCTCCCTCTGCATCAGATCTGTGATACCCTCCCCGGCATGGGAGCGCTAAACTCACAACAGATTGCCCCTCCCTGAACACGGTGAAGGAGTTTCCTTGACACTGGGGGTGCAGGAGCACCCAGAGCACCTGCAGAGCTGACTCCTGTGCTCCCCAGGCAGCAGGAGGGTCTGTGGGAGTCAGGAGGGGAGCTGAGACCACCCTCCCAGTGGTGACAGGTGAGCTGGGTGTCCTGCCTGCAGACCCCTGTGCTGACTCTTCCCTCCTTCCTGCAGAGCGTCCCCAAGTGAGTGTCTGGGATAAGAAGTCTGACGGGGGTCTGACCAACCTTCACTGCCTGGTGACCGGGTTTTACCCCCGCGAGATCGAGGTGAAATGGGTGAAGAACGGGCAGGTCACCATGCAAGGAATGGCAGCCAAAGAGATTCTCCCCAACCACGACGGCACCTACCAGATCCGGGCGTCCGTGGACATCGACCCCCAGGAAGAGGCCACGTATGCCTGCCACGTGGACCACAGCAGCCTGCAGGAGTCGCTCAGTGTCCTCTGGGGTGAGTCTGGGATTAATCTGTGTCCAGGAGAGGCTGAGGTTCTGCTTGTCTGACCTTCCCAATGAGCTGTGTGTAAAAATTCTCCAAACTGATCCCTTCAGGTGCTGCCAGCAGGGGTGGATAACAGGCAAAAGCTTTTATGATCCATGGAACAAACTTTTCCTTGGTGGGGAAAAAAAGCCTTGAGCACACACAAAATGTCCACAGGCTTTCTTTACACTGAGCCTGCGAGTGTGCGTGTGAGAGCGGATGGGGAGTGGGGCAGATATTTGCTCAGTCCCAGTCTTTCCTACCTCTCCTCTCCCCCACTTGACTCTACCGCCCTCGGTCATCCTGACCAGCAATCTCTCTCTGCCCTAGTCAGCCTCCCTCCACCCTCGTCTCAATGTCCCCTTCAGCTGCTCCCCCACGCATCATGGGGGACGTTGCAGGAGCGTTTGTGTGCCTGCGTTCACAGTCCTCTGCCTCTGTCTGCAGCACCTAGAAAACAAACCATCTCCTTTTTTACTGCTTATTTAACTTGTTTCTGGTGTCCTTTTGCTCCTGTTTTGAATGTCTCTTTATTTTCCTCTTCTCCGCCTTCAGCCGCTCTCATCTCAGCTCACTGTGGCAGGGGGTGGTCCTGGGAGGTTCCCTCTCTCCTGAGGGGGTGGTGAGGGCAGCCCTGGGCTTCAGTGTGGTGTGTCAGGCACTGACTTTGCTGTCCTGGTGCCCAGGATTTGTGAGCTGTAAAGGGCTCCGTGTGTAAATCAGCAGCCCCCAAACTGGAGTAAGTTTTACTAGACCACCAAGCTTCCCCCCTCCCCCCAAATGGTAGACAAAAGCAGAGCTGCCACGTTACCCAGGTCCAGGGGGAGATTTGAGGCCAGTCCTGGATTGCTGAGAGCCCCATTGTGATGCATTATGGGACTTGTAGTGCTGATTTCAGTGGAGAGAATGCATAGCAGTGAATGATGACATAGACTTAATTGGCATCTCAGAGACATGGTGGAAGGAGGATAACCAATGGGACAGTGCTATACCGGGGTACAAATTATATCGCAATGACAGAGAGGAGCACCCGGGAGGCGGTGTGGTGCTTTATGTCCAGGATGGCATAGAGTCCAACAGGATAAACATCCTGCATGAGACTAAATGCACAATCGAATCTTTATGGGTAGAAATCTCTTGTGTGTCAGGGAAGACTACAGTGATAGGGGTATACTACCGTCCACCTGGTCAAGATGGTGAGATGGACAGTGAAATGCTAAGAGAAATTAGGGAAGCTAACCAAATTGGTAGTGTGGTAATAATGGGAGACTTCAATTACCCCAGTATTGACTGGGTAAATGTATCATCGGGTCACGCTAGAGAGATAACGTTCCTGGATGGAATAAATGAGAGGGAACAATTTTAGATCTTTTTCTCAGTGGAGCACAGGATTTGGTAAGAGAGGTAACTGTGATGGGGCCGCTTGGCAATAGTGATCATATTTATTTATCTATCAAATGTTCTATACCGTCATTCAGACATGTCATCATAACGGATTACATATTTGAAAGAATAAAATACAGGGTTACAAACTAAAGTCAAGTTAATATTAAAACTAAGAAAAATAAAACACACAATTCTCAGGCTTAAAGTACTTAAATATAAATATAATACAATATAAAAGAGTTAAATATCAAATCTAGAGTAAAACACATCTAAAGTAAAATAAAATAATTGTGAAAATGTCAGCAGAGGTAAAGAGGATGAGTGTTTTTTTTAGGCTGGCCTCATTCACCTCCCTTATAAGCTATGCTACATAGCCATGTTTTTAAGTTTCTTTTAAAAATCTTAAAATCGGGTTGCAATCTTATATCAGTGGGTAACGCATTCCATAATTTTGGACCAGCTAGAGAAATGGCTCGCTCTCTAATATGATAAAATAGGAGCCAGAATTCAAGCTTGGGACAGACATTAACGGGGACTTCGATAGGGTTTGGTGGAGATCACAGATGGTGTAAGACTGTGGCAGCACACACAGGCAGACTGCTTAGACCACATGGGCTTTTTCTGCCAACATATTCTGTGTTTCCATGTAATGCGAGTCACTCAGCCTAGGTGTCTTGCAGGCAAAACCCCAACTCACAAAATTCCACCGATGTTACCCTCAGGCCTCCTAGGTTGTGAGATTCAGGTTAGCTGTATCAGATTTTACACAACTGTTTGTGTGGCCCTGAAGTATTTGGAAGGTGTCCCTTTCCTCACATGCACGGGTACTGCAGAGTGAGAGTGGAATACAAAGCTCAGGATGGTTTCTTTCCTAAGATGACTCATCCGCTCGCCGTGTCCTAGCTATGACGTGAGTAAGGTGAACTGAATAATCTGATTGGCTGAGAGTTCTTAATAGTGTGATTGGCTGAGAGAGTCTGTCATCTGATTTGTAAGGGGGAAACCCAAATGATCTGACTGTCCGTGAGCGCCAGAGTCATTGCTCAGGACTGAACATTGGGGTTTTCCCTTTCCCTGTACGTACCAGGATCAGTCCAGGACACCTGGGTTGTGACTCCGCACCAGTAGATGGAGACAGACTAAAAACTTGTGGGCGGAGCATATATGCCCCTGTGCCAGTCACAGCCCCTCAGTCTTACTCTGTCTCCAGTAGGTGGTGCAGGTCAGGTCACAGCTCCTTCCTGCCCTGGTTCTGGTACTCCGTCAGGGTCGGTTCTTTCTTTTCTTGGTTTTAGGCCAGTTTAGTGTTTTTAATTGGGATTTTGATTTTTGTTAAATTGTCCCTGAGGTCCCGTCCGCCCTGTCTCCCAGGGGGGTTGTGAGGTCCTGAGGGGACTACCCCCCCCTGGTTGAGGCCGCTGCTAGGGTCGAGGACCCGGCTTTCCCAGTAGCAGCGTCAGGGGTGACACCGGGGAGCCCGGTTCACTCACCCCTGCTGGACTAGGGCTCCAGGACCGTGGACAGCGACAAGCGTTGTTTGTAAAAAAAAAAAAAAAAAAATGTTTTACTTTTGTTTTCGGTTCTCTCTGGCTTCAGCTCTCTGCTGCTTTGCGTCGCCGCTCCGTGGGGTCTCCGGGGGGGGCGCCGCTGGCAGGGGGGAGGCCGGGGGGGGGCCGGTTTCGCTAAATTTAATTTTTCTCCCGTTGCGCTCTTCGCCGCGGCTCGTCGGCATGCCTCGTGGCTCGGCCTGTAGGGCCTGCGGCTCGGCGCGCGCGCAGCTTTAGCACGGTGCTCTGTGTGCGGCCTGCTTCCCGGGCAGAGAGGGGTCACCCGAGGCACCTCGGGGGGCTCGATCCCGCAGTGCACGATCGCCGCCGCGCAGGGGGGGGGCTCGGCAGAGCGGCCCCAAGACTTTTTCCCGCTGAGCGCGGGAGTGGCGGCCATTTTGGCCTCGGACCGTGAAATGGCGCGGGAAACGACAGGAGCCTCGGGCCTGCCTCCCGCGTTTTCTCCTCAGCGGATTGATACAGGGGGGGTCCCCTCGGGGGACCCTTGGTCCCCGGGGGTTTCAGAGAATGATTCTTCAGCCTCGGGGTCCTGTTCGGAGGATTTGGCGCTGTTGTTGCGCAAAGTCCTAAAGTGTAAGCGCAGTAAGCGCGGCCGGGGGGGACCCCGCAAGGGCCCCCCCCAGGGAAGACGTCATGCAATCCTAAGGGCGCTGCGGAGGGGTCCCAGGGCCCTTCCCAAAGTACGCGGCTTCCTCGTGGCGTCCCACAGGAAGCCGATTCCCCCCCTGGGGTGGACTCTGATTCCCCTGAGAAGCCCCTTAAAGGGGCCGACGGAGATGGGACGGACGAATCCGCTCAGCCAGGCGCCGGAAAGGGATCCCAAGCAGTGGAAGGTGAGGATCCCAAGGTGGTCCGGCTCTTCTGCAGGGAGGAACTGCCACCCTTAATTCCGGCCATTCTCCAGGAGCTGGGAATAGAAGCTCCTCCGGTGGTAGTCCGTCAGGAAGCAAACATGGATCCGGTCCTGTTAGGTCTCTCGGGTCCGGCAGTGGCTTTCCCGTTTCATTTCTCCTCGACGAATATTCTGTCCCGGGAATGGGACACCCCGGAGTTAGGTCTGAAGGTCAGTAAGGCCATGGACAAGCTGTACCCGCTTCCGGAGGATGCGCTGGACCTTCTCATATTCCCCAAGGTGGACTCAGCGGTCTCCGCGGTAACAAAGAGATCTACCATTCCGGTCACGGACGCGGCAGCTCTCAAGGACCTTCAGGACAGGAAGCTGGAAGTGCAGCTCAAGAAGATTTCGAGGTTTCCGCGCTGGGAGTGCAGGCCGCCATCTGCACGAATTTCGCTATGCGGGCCAGTCTGCGCTGGGCCCAGGTTCTTCAAGCCAATGCGATTTATCCGCAGACGAGGCAGCGCAGGCAGATCGTTTGGAAGCTGCAATAGCATATGGCGCGGATGCGCTGCACGATTTGCTGCTCACGTCGGCTAGGTCCATGGTAGCGGCTGTCTCGGCACGCCGATTTTTGTGGTTGCGCAACTGGGCGGCGGATGGTTCTTCCAAGGCTCATTTCAGGGCACTACCATTCAAGGGAATTTGCTGTTTGGCAAGGAATTGGACGAGTTAATGTTTCCCGGGGGGAAAACAGGGCCTTCTAGCTTCCCGAGGATAGATCCTGGGCGAGGTCCTCGTTTTTCGGCCAGATCTCGTTTTCGGGGTCCCAGGAGGTCGCGTCCTCAAAGGTCGTCCGGGCGCTCGTATAGGTCTTCCTCCTCCCGTACTCCGCAGTGGCAGCAACAGTCTCTTCGAGGTAGGCGCTTCGGTAGACAAGGAGGTGCTCTGGCAATCACGGCGCCCAAGTCTTCGCAATGAAAGGGGGTCGGCCCATCTCTCGCCGCAGCCTCGGCACGCCGTTCCCAACGGCGGGGCACGGTTGATGTCATTACGAGAGATGGGCCGGTGTAACGTCGGACCAGTGGGTCCTCACGGTCATAGGGCTCGGCTACGCGTTAGATTTTGCTCATACCCCAGCGGCCAAGTTCCTTGTCTCGCCTTGCAAAGCTCCCGAGAAGAAGGCGGCGGTGCTCGACACCATCCAACGCTTAGAAGGTTTGGAAGCTATTTCCCCAGTCCCGGTCAGCCAACACGGCAAGGGCCGTTGCTCCATCTACTGCATCGTCCCAAGGAAAGACAGCACGTCCAGACCCATTCTGGATCTCAAGGGGTGAACCGATGCCTTCGGGTTCCTCACTTCAAAATGGAGGCGATTCGTTCAGTCATCGCTGCGGTAAGACCCGGCGAGTTCCTAGCCTCCCGGGATCTCACGGAGGCATATCTTCACATAGGCATTCTTCCATCGTTCCAACGCTTCCTCAGGTTCTGCGTTCTAGGGCGGCATTACCAGTTCCGAGTGCTCCCGTTCGGGCTCGCGACGGCCCCACGTTCATTCTCGAAGGTGATGGTCGTGGTGGCGGCGCAGCTGCGCCGAGAAGGTCTCCTGGTCCATCCTTACCCGGACGATTGGTTGATTCGGGCAAAGTCCGAGGATCAGTGTCGGATGGCGGTAGCCAGGGTCCTCCACCTTCTGCAGTCCCTAGGATGGGTGGTCAACTACAGCAAGAGTCATCTGACACCCGCGCGGACCTTGGAATATCTGGGAGCTCTTTCGACACGAAGCAGGGCAAGGTGTTCCTGTCACACGAACGGAGGTGCAAACTGCAAGCTCAAGTATGTCGCTTATTGTCTCTCCGCCAACCGCGGGTCTGCGACTACCTTACGGTTCTAGGGTCTATGGCTTCAACGCTGGCACTGGTTCCCGGGGCATTCGCTCATCTGCGTCCATTACAGTCATCCTTACTATCCCGCTGGAAGCCGGTCTCGGAGGAATTCCATCTACCGCTTCAACTCAAGGGACACGCGAGGTCCATCTACCGCTTCCACTCAAGGGACACGCGAGGTCCAGCCTGCTGGTACATCCCAGGTGTCCTGGTGGCTGGATCCCAAGCATCTGTCATCCGGGGTCTCTCTTCAGGTGCCCAACTGGACAGTGGTGACCACAGATGCCAGCCTCTTCGGTTGGGGAGCGGTCTGCCTGGGGAGCTCGGTCCAAGGCCTATGGTCCGTGTCGCAAGCCCAGTGGTCTATCAATCGCCTAGAGACCAGAGTGGTCCGTCTGGCCCTGCAAGCCTTCCTGCCGTTGCGGCGTGGGAAGGCAGTTCGAGTGTTGCGACCACAGGGGCATACATCAACCGCCAGGGCGGGACAAGGAGCCCCCAGGTGGCGGAGGAGGCTCAGCGCTTGATGGCCTGGTCGGAGCTACATCTCAGCAACATAGCAGCGTCTCACATTGTGGGGGTCGACAACGTGCAGACGGAGTTTCTCAGCCGTCATCGTCTGGATCCCGGAGAGTGGGAGTTGGGGGACGAAGCTTTCTGCTCATTTGCAAAACGTGGGGGGTTCCCCACATGGATCTGATGGCCACGTGGCACAACGCGAAGGCCCCGCGATTTACAGTCAATGTCGAGAACGGGGGGCAGAAGGCGTCGATGCGTTGGTGCTTCCCTGGCCGACGGATGTGCTGCTCTACGTGTTTCCCCCGTGGCCGATGATCGGCATGATTCTACGGCGCATAGAATTGCACCCGGCCAAGGTAGTCTTAGTGGCACCGGAGTGGCCGCGCCGGCCGTGGTTCGCAGACCTCGCCCAGCTGGCGGTAACGGCGCCCCTTCGGTTTCACGGAATGGCGGGCCTGCTCCTTCAGGGCCCCGTCTGGCATATGTCCGTGTCTGGGTGGTCTTTGAGGACTGGTGCGTGCAGCGTGGGGTGGTCTCCACTTCGGCTTCCGTCTCCGACATTCTGGCGTTCCTCCAGGCTGGTCTGGCCATAGGCCTGGCGTGCAGTTCCCTTGGCGTGCAGTTCCCTTCGGGTTCAAGTGGCAGCGCTCGGTTGTTTGCGGGGTACGGTCCGTGGTACGTCCCTAGCGCTCCACCCGGACATTGCTCGCTTCCTCCGGGGTGCCAAACGCCTTCGTCCTCCCTTGCGTCTTCCTTGTCCGGCTTGGAACCTCAACTGGGTTCTCTCCTCCCTATGCACGGCGCCTATTGAGCTTTTGAAACGCGCGACTCTTAAGGATCTCACTCTTAAGACGGCGTTCTTGGTAGCGATCGCCTCAGCACGGCGTGTTTCCGAGTTGCAGGCCCGGTCCTGTAGTGAACCCCTTTTGCGTATTTCCGATTCCGGAGTTTCTTTGCGCACAGTTCCTTCCTTCCTACCGAAAGTGGTGTCGTCTTTCATATGAATCAATCGGTGGAACTGCCCGCTTTGGCGGGCGGGGAGTTCTCTGTTCCGGAAGCGAGAGAATTGCGGAAGCTTGACGTGCGGAGGTCCCTCCTCCGATATCTGGAGGTCAGTAATCCTTTTCGGGTCACGGATCATCTGTTTGTCCTGTTCTCTGGTCCTAAGAAAGGGGTGCGGGGAAAACCGCTTCCCGTGGGCCTGAGGGCTCGCTCGACTCGTGCGCAGGCGGCATCTTGAGCGGAGGCTTCTCTGGTATCGCCTCAAGAGATTTGCGGGGCGGCTACCTGGAAGTCGTTACATACCTTTATCAGGCATTACCGGTTGGATGTCCGGGCTACCGATCCCGGGGGATTTGGAGAGAGGGTACTCCGAGCGGGACTCTCTGCTCCCACCCTCGGTAATTTAGCTCTGGTACATCCCAGGTGTCCTGGACTGATCCTGGTACGTACAGGGAAAGGAAAATTAGTTTCTTACCTGATAATTTTCGTTCCTGTAGTACCAAGGATCAGTCCAGGATCCCGCCCGCAGTGCTGCGCTGAAGTAATGGAGAGTCCGCTCTTTGTTCTGAATTATTTTGTTCCGCTTGTTTAACTCTCTCGGTTGGAGAGTCTGTTTCCAGGAGGGGTGTTTCCCCGTTCTCTTAGCGGTTTCTAGCTAGTTTAGTTCTCTGGTTGTGTTCTACTTTGACATTACGTATGACTGAGGGGCTGTGACTGGCACAGGGGCATATATGCTCCGCCCACAAGTTTTTAGTCTGTCTCCATCTACTGGTGCGGAGTCACAACCCAGGTGTCCTGGACTGATCCTTGGTACTACAGGAACGAAAATTATCAGGTAAGAAACTAATTTTCCTGTAGGAGCTTGACCAAACTCTTTTGAATGTGCCCCCTGTGGTGACCTCTTACTGTATAAGAGTTTCACGACAGGAGCAGGAGGTCAGCGGGTCAGACAGTGGTGGAACCAGGACACTTATACTCCCTAGAAACCTCCTGTCAGGGTGTCAGGGAGTCACTGCGCATGGCGGTGCTGTACCAGAAGGAGAGGAGCTGCTCCCGGTCATACTGGATGATAAGATCCCCTCTCCTCGCCTCCTGTCAGGGTGTCAGGGAGTCACTGCGCATGGCGGTGCTGTACCAGAAGGAGAGGAGCTGCTCCCAGTCATACTGGATGATAAGATCCCCTCTCCCCGCCTCCTGTCAGGGTGTCAGGGAGTCACTGCGCATGGCGGTGCTGTACCAGAAGGAGAGGAGCTGCTTCCAGTCATACTGGATGATAAGATCCCCTCTCCCCGCCTCCTGTCAGGGTGTCAGGGAGTCACTGCGCATGGCAGTGCTGTACCAGAAGGAGAGGAGCTGCTTCCAGTCATACTGGATGATAAGATCCCCTCTCCCCGCTTCCTGTCAGGGTGTCAGGGTGTCACTGCGCATGGCGGTGCTGTACCAGAAGGAGAGGAGCTGCTTCCAGTCATACTGGATGATAAGATCCCCTCCCCCCGCTTCGTGTCAGGGTGTCAGGGAGTCACTGTGCATGGTGGTGCTGTACCAGAAGGAGAGGAGCTGCTCCCAGTCATACTGGATGATAAGATCCCCTCTCCCCGCTTCCTGTCAGGGAGTCACTGTGCATGGCGGTGCTGTACCAGAAGGAGAGGAGCTGCTCCCAGTCATACTGGATGATAAGATCCCCTCCCCCCGCTTCCTGTCAGGGTGTCAGGGAGTCACTGTGCATGGCGGTGCTGTACCAGAAGGAGAGGAGCTGCTTCCAGTCATACTGGATGATAAGATCCCCTCTCCCCACTTCCTGTCAGGGAGTCACTGCGCATGGCGGTGCTGTACCAGAAGGAGAGGAGCTGCTCCCAGTCATACTGGATGATAAGATCCCCTCTCCCCGCTTCCTGTCAGGGTGTCAGGGAGTCACTGCGCATGGCGGTGCTGTACCAGAAGGAGAGGAGCTGCTCCCAGTCATAGCTGGATGATAAGATCCCCTCTCCCCCGCTTCCCTGTCAGGGATGTCAGGGAGTCACTGCGCATGGCGGTGCTGTACCAGAAGGAGAGGAGCTGCTCCCAGTCATACTGGATGATAAGATCCCCTCTCCCCGCCTCCTGTCAGGGTGTCAGGGAGTCACTGCGCATGGCGGTGCTGTACCAGAAGGAGAGGAGCTGCTCCCAGTCATACTGGATGATAAGATCCCCTCTCCCCGCTTCCTGTCAGGGTGTCAGGGAGTCACTGCGCATGGCGGTGCTGTACCAGAAGGAGAGGAGCTGCTCCCAGTCATACTGGATGATAAGATCCCCTCTCCTCGCCTCCTGTCAGGGTGTCAGGGAGTCACTGCGCATGGCGGTGCTGTACCAGAAGGAGAGGAGCTGCTCCCAGTCATACTGGATGATAAGATCCCCTCTCCCCGCTTCCTGTCAGGGTGTCAGGGAGTCACTGCGCATGGCGGTGCTGTACCAGAAGGAGAGGAGCTGCTCCCAGTCATACTGGATGATAAGATCCCCTCTCCCCGCTTCGTGTCAGGGAGTCACTGCGCATGGCGGTGCTGTACCAGAAGGAGAGGAGCTGCTCCCAGTCATACTGGATGATAAGATCCCCTCTCCCCACTTCCTGTCAGGGAGTCACTGTGCATGGCGGTGCTGTACCAGAAGGAGAGGAGCTGCTTCCAGTCATACTGGATGATAAGATCCCCTCTCCCCGCTTCCTGTCAGGGTGTCAGGGAGTCACTGCGCATGGCGGTGCTGTACCAGAAGGAGAGGAGCTGCTCCCAGTCATGCTGGATGATAAGATCCCCTCTCCCCGCTTCCTGTCAGGGTGTCAGGGAGTCACTGCGCATGGCGGTGCTGTACCAGAAGGAGAGGAGCTGCTCCCAGTCATACTGGATGATAAGATCCCCTCTCCCCGCTTCCTGTCAGGGTGTCAGGGAGTCACTGCGCATGGCGGTGCTGTACCAGAAGGAGAGGAGCTGCTCCCAGTCATGCTGGATGATAAGATCCCCTCCCCCCGTTCCCTGTCAGGGAGTCAGGGAGTCACTGCGCATGGCGGTGCTGTACCAGAAGGAGAGGAGCTGCTTCCAGTCATACTGGATGATAAGATCCCCTCTCCCTCGCTTCCTGTCAGGGAGTCACTGCGCATGGCGGTGCTGTACCAGAAGGAGAGGAGCTGCTCCCAGTCATACTGGATGATAAGATCCCCTCTCCCCGCTTCCTGTCAGGGTGTCAGGGAGTCACTGTGCATGGTGGTGCTGTACCAGAAGGAGAGGAGCTGCTCCCAGTCATACTGGATGATAAGATCCCCTCTCCCCGCTTCCTGTCAGGGTGTCAGGGAGTCACTGCGCATGGCGGTGCTGTACCAGAAGGAGAGGAGCTGCTCCCAGTCATACTGGATGATAAGATCCCCTCTCCCCGCTTCCTGTCAGGGTGTCAGGGTGTCACTGCGCATGGCGGTGCTGTACCAGAAGGAGAGGAGCTGCTCCCAGTCATACTGGATGATAAGATCCCCTCTCCTCGCCTCCTGTCAGGGTGTCAGGGAGTCACTGCGCATGGCGGTGCTGTACCAGAAGGAGAGGAGCTGCTCCCAGTCATACTGGATGATAAGATCCCCTCTCCCCGCTTCCTGTCAGGGTGTCAGGGATGTCACTGCGCATGGCGGTGCTGTACCAGAAGGAGAGGAGCTGCTCCCAGTCATGACTGGATGATAAGATCCCCTCTCCCCGCTTCCTGTCAGGGAGTCACTGCGCATGGCGGTGCTGTACCAGAAGGAGAGGAGCTGCTCCCAGTCATACTGGATGATAAGATCCCCTCTCCCCGCCTCCTGTCAGGGTGTCAGGGAGTCACTGTGCATGGCGGTGCTGTACCAGAAGGAGAGGAGCTGCTCCCAGTCATACTGGATGATAAGATCCCCTCTCCCCGCTTCCTGTCAGGGTGTCAGGGTGTCACTGCGCATGGCGGTGCTGTACCAGAAGGAGAGGAGCTGCTCCCAGTCATACTGGATGATAAGATCCCCTCTCCCCGCCTCCTGTCAGGGTGTCAGGGAGTCACTGTGCATGGCGGTGCTGTACCAGAAGGAGAGGAGCTGCTCCCAGTCATACTGGATGATAAGATCCCCTCTCCCCGCTTCCTGTCAGGGAGTCACTGCGCATGGCGGTGCTGTACCAGAAGGAGAGGAGCTGCTCCCAGTCATACTGGATGATAAGATCCCCTCTCCCCGCCTCCTGTCAGGGTGTCAGGGAGTCACTGTGCATGGCGGTGCTGTACCAGAAGGAGAGGAGCTGCTCCCAGTCATACTGGATGATAAGATCCCCTCTCCCCGCTTCCTGTCAGGGTGTCAGGGAGTCACTGCGCATGGCGGTGCTGTACCAGAAGGAGAGGAGCTGCTCCCAGTCATACTGGATGATAAGATCCCCTCTCCCCGCTTCCTGTCAGGGTGTCACTGTGCATGGCGGTGCTGTACCAGAAGGAGAGGAGCTGCTCCCAGTCATACTGGATGATAAGATCCCCTCTCCCCGCCTCCTGTCAGGGTGTCAGGGAGTCACTGCTGCATGGCGGTGCTGTACCAGAAGGAGAGGAGCTGCTCCCAGTCATACTGGATGATAAGATCCCCTCTCCCCGCTTCCTGTCAGGGTGTCAGGGAGTCACTGCGCATGGCGGTGCTGTACCAGAAGGAGAGGAGCTGCTTCCAGTCATACTGGATGATAAGATCCCCTCTCCCTGCTTCCTCACTGTTTCAGACTCCTCTGTAAGCAGGCAGATGCTATGGGACAGGTCCTGGTTGTAAACATTGTCTGTCCCTGGGGGTTTAGAGATTGGTGGTGTGGATCTGTGCAATATTCCATGGTTTCTCCTTCTCTCCATCAGAGCCAAAATCTTCATCGTCAATTGGAATCATCATTGGGGCGATCGTTGGGGCGCTGCTTGTGATTGCTTTGGTAGTTGGGGTCTTCGTCTGGAGGAAGAGACAGCAAGGTAAGAGACTGCGAGGTGCTCTGGGGGCTCCTGGGACTCCTCCCATGAAGAATATAAGGTTTCCAGAGCACAGGATGAGCCTCTGCAGCTCCACCTTACACCCATGCCTGGCTGAGCTGAGTCTCACGTTCTGTGTTTGTATGATCAGACGCTGCTTAATCTGTGATTCTGATTTTTCAGGAGGCAAAGGAGCCGGGTACAACGTGGCCTCTGGTAAGTGTTGGAGCGCCTCGTATCCTGTCTCCCTGGGCTTAGATTCGTAATACCTTGGGTTCTGTGTTTGTTACAGTAAATGCTAACCTGCGATGGTAGAACTGTGTTCTGCTCACTGAGAAGCTAACAGTTTGCTCTGTGATTTCAGCAGTAAATATATTCTGTACAGACCCATCCAGGGTGGCCCGCTGTTACACGCTGGTTAAACTAGAGGGGGTATTCTTAATGCAAAGCCTGGAATAGTGGAAAGTGCAACAGTCAAACAGTGCTGGGATCAGAGGAAAAAGCAACACTAATGTGTCCCCTTTGAAAAGTAAACTTTGTACTGACCTTAGAAACTTTCCCTTGTAGCTGATCTGAAGGATGATCTGTCCCACTGCTTAATGGTTGTAGGAAGGGGTTAGCCAGAAAGAGAAAGGCAGGAAGAAACTTGTAGAACGGGGGTGGATGGCCACGATTTATGAAATGTTAACAGGAAATGCATGTGCCTAAGCTGCAGAAACAGTACCAGTCCCCTAGATACCAGGATGAGGCTGAGGGTCCGAGGTACTGGATCAGGAAATAAACAGGACAGACTGGATGCGGTCTTAGGGTCCTTCTCTAGTGACGTATCATAGATTTCTGTGCATCCCCTCCACATCTGGGCTCTCTGCGATGACTTGATATGCGCTGGCCTCGCTCTCAGTGCTTGTGATTCTCCGGCACAGGTTTGCAGCTGCTGAGCGGCATTGTTATAAAACTTGTGACCTTCTTCAAGCCTGCAGATCCCACTCCCAACCTAATATCCTGTAATCCATGGCTGTGAGCTTTGCTTCCTGCAGCAGATTGTGAAGCTCTTGAGATAATTCTGGCTCTGTGCATCCTCCTGCCAGCGCTCGCACGTTGCTGAGTGCACGATTACTAGAGGTTACTGCTGAGTCCTAGCCTCAGCTCCTCGGTCCTCAGCCAGCCCAGCACTGCAGCTGGTTAGCACATTTTACCCATAAAAGGCCCTGAGCTTTGAGATTTCAGGGCCCCGTAATACACTCCAGCAGCTTGAGGAAAATCAGCGGGCACGGTGCAGGCTTCCACGTGCCTCCGGCTGCCCGGTACTGGCTTCATGCACCGATCCCTGATTCTTTCAGCAGATTTTCACTTTTAGACAGTGGGGCGGATCTGCCAGGCCTGAATAATTTTAGCCACATTAAAAAGGAATGTTTTTGGTGAGGGGGAGAGAGAACTATTTGCATGTGTTTACATTTTCAAAACTGTACAAGTTGTATGAATGGTGCGCACTTTATTCTATCTTTGGAGATGACCTAAAGTATGCACAGACCTAACTACAGAATCCCCAGTCTTCACGTAAAACCACTCCAGGCACATTTTGTTGGAAGATCGGATTCGTTTGTGCAGGCTGAAAGCACCCGCTGGCTGTGCGTCATCTCCAGGGGGTGCTTAGTTTCGTGGCTTATTGGAAATGTACCCACATGTTCTTTTCACCCATCAGGTAAAGAGGACGGATCTTCCACCTCATCCGGAGCCGGCCCCAACCCAGGTACTGAGGGGCTGGGGATGGCGGACGACTGCTCTGGGGGTGGGAGGGAGGGCTATGCTGCCCTTTTGGGTCAGTCTGCGGGCTCTCAGCCATAAAGGGGGTGCTGAAAGCAACCCTTGCCCTGAGCACTGTTTTGGCCAGTGATTGCCCTGGGGAGACTCCCCTGTGTGTGTGTGCAGTGTGAGGTGTCTGTCCCCTAAGCAGCAGAGCCAGTGTGTGTGTTGTGGTCACTGCACACAGACCTTGTCTGATCCAGGGTGTCTGTGTATGAAGAGACGGCACCCTTGATCCATGGGAATATAATCTTGCCTTAGACTATCTGAGGTAGGGGAGCCTTGCTGTCGATGGCTTCAGTTTGTGACATCCCTGCTGAGGGTTTTGGGTTCAAAGCCCGGTGTAGTCTCTGAGCGAGGCAGGATAAGGCTGTGACCCACTGTGGCAGTTGTGGTGTTAATACTTCCAGGCTGTGAGCATGCAGCACTCACAGTAATAAATGTAAACATTGCTGAGATTGTCCTGACACCGTCACTGACGCACATTCTCTCTCCCTCTTGTTTCAGCTATCTGAGAAGAGAAACCTCAAACATTAATCCAGCACCTTTGCACTGTTTCACTCTTTCTGGTTGAGGCGATGACGTTTTGGGTTTTTGGTTCGAGTTTTGTTAATCGAGCAATTAGGATTTTTTTTTTTCTCTCTTTAATGTGGTTTCTGCATAATTTGTCTTCAGCTGGAAATGTACAAGGGTTCATGGAGACGATAATTCCATTACTAATTGCATGTTGGGCTGAAGCCTGTTCTGGAAGTCTCGTAGAACCAGAGTCCAATCGGCTTATGCAGCAAGGGGGCAAGAGAATGCAGAGGAGCAGTTTGTGTTTTACATTTATTCAGACTGATTAAGTGCTGCCCCCTGTGGTGGGCATGAGAGGAGACTTAATGCTTAGTTCTACATTCACCATGCACTCACTATGCTTCATCTTTTTGTTGTTCTTAGGGGAGTTCATATTTTTGTTGTATTTTTCTTTAACCTTTCCTCAGTGATTTAAATGTGTTTCCTTATATAGAGCTGGGTAGATTTCATTGCTCAGGTTTTTTGGCATCGATATTTTATTTAGTATTTCAGTGGTTATCCTGATACCATATATTGATTGCTTTATTTTTTCTGCTCTCATTTTAATATGTAGCCTAATTCTATTTGAGTTATCATCAAGATCTTGTGGTTTGAATTATTTTTGTTATATATTTGTGATCTTATGTGATTATGATTGGTTATTTTGTTAACTGCACTAATCAAATGTATTTGGAGGCTGTGGCATCCCAGAACCTTAAATAAATAATTAATAGGAATGGCAAGTGAAGAATTTTTAAAGCATTTAGCCCAATTAATCTTGTGTTGATGGCTGACCAGACTGATTCCAATTTGTGGTTTTCTTTCATAAGAGGGAATTTGGAGGACAATGGGATACACAGGGTGTAGTGCCCCCAGTCACCATCAGAGGGCACCAGAGATGAGCTCTCTAATCCCCATCTGCAGTGCCCTCAGTCACCTCCACAGAAGAGGGCTCCCTAATCCACACCGGCAGTGCCCCAGTCACCACCAGAGGGCACCTGAGAAGAAGGGCTCTCTAATCCCCACCTGCAGTGCCCCAGTCACCACCAGAGGGCACCTGAGAAGAGGGGCTCTCTAATCCCCACCTGCAGTGCCCCAGTCACCACCAGAGGGCACCTGAGAAGAAGGGCTCCCTAATCCCCACCTGCAGTGCCCCAGTCACCACCAGAGGGCACCTGAGAACAGAAACTCTTCGAAAACTTGAAAAAAAAATGGTATGGTTAGCAGGCAGGCCTGATAGATCATGAAATCTCCTCACCCTGCCAGGCTGAAGGGAAAGAGCACAAACAGTAAGGGGCTTGATGGCCTGAACATCACAGCACCCACTTCCCCTGCCAGAGCCCCACCATCACATCTCCAATCCATTGCTCCACACTGATCTTTGGCTTCATTTTGTGAGCTGGACCAGGGACTGCTCTCATCAAGGCCTTCATTGCCCTTGGAATGGGAGGTGGGGGAACTTCCAAGGGGGCAGGGATTATTGGTCCATGGAGGCCTTTTCCTATTGCACAGGGAGGGGAACGGGTTTTTTGGGGGGGGATTATCATGATCTCCCATCAGGCCTTGTAGTTCTCAAAGGCTAATGCAAAAACTTGTCGTTCCCTGTACGTACCAGGATCAGTCCAGGACACCTGGGTTGTGACTCCGCACCAGTAGATGGAGACAGAGCAAAACTTGTGGGCGGAGCCATATATGACCCTGTGCCAGTCACAGCCCCCCTCAGTCTTACTCTGTCTCCAGTAGATGGTGCAGGTGCAGTCACAGCCCCTGCCTGCCCTGAGCCTGATTTTGGTAGTCAGTCAGGTTTGATTGTTTTGGTATTTAGTTTAAATTGGTAGTTTTTGTTACAAGGTTAAGTCCTGTCTGCCCTGCCTCCCAGGGGGGTTGTCAGGTTCTGAGGGGACCATCCCCCCCTGGTAGAGGCCGCGGCATAGCTCACAGCCTGGATAGGGAACTTGTTTAGAGTCCGAGGGCTAGCGTATTTTTTTTTTTAGAGAGATAGGCAGGATTCCTAGTCTTACTGTTTCTCTCTTGTTGCTGTTTCAATTAAGTTTGTAAAAAAAAAAAAAAAAAAGAGTGTTAGTTTCTTTTTCTCTCAGGGAGAAGAAACGGTCAGAGCTCCCAGAAGGCTGTCAGGCCCTGAGAGGGCCATCCCTTCTGGTAGAGCAGATTGCTGGGGCTAGGGGTTGAGGACCCCACTTCAGAGCCCAGCCGGGGTGATACCGGGGAGCCCGGCTCACTCACCCCAAATCGGACCGTTCCAGCACCTGTCGGGGGACAGCTCCGGTGAGTTTAAAAAAAAAAAAAGGATACAGCTTTGTTTTTTCTCACTCGCGGCGGCGATTCTCCGGCTCTGTTTCTATTTTCTTCCCCTCCCCTCTATCCCTCGCGGCCGGCGTTCTTTTTTTTCGCGGTTCTTTTTTCCTCAGCGTTGGCTAGGCCGGCATGCCTCGTGGCGCGGCCTGCACGGCCTGCGGGTCTGGGTGCGCGCGCCTCTCCCAGGATGGCCTGTGTTCTGCTTGCCTCCTGGGGGGCGAGGGGACGTCGGGGGCGCTTCGGGGGCTCTTGGTGCGGCACACTTCTTTTGTGATCGCGGTGGGAACGCGATCTTCTTTGGATCCCAAGGCAGCTAGGGGGAACGCGGGAACTCCCGCCATTTTGCCGCCGGCTCCCGCGGTGTCTGGGCTGTCCGGGGAGGGGGCTAGGGATTCTCTCCCCCTCTCCCCGCAGCATCCCGTTCCCAGGCCAGTTTTCCCCGTGGGGCCCGCGGGGCGGGGGAGGGGCCAGGATACCGACTCGAATTCAGAGGGATCCTGCTCCTTTTTTCGTCAGATTTTATTCCGGCCATGCATAGGGCATTTAGAGCCCGCACGGCCCTTAAGAGGCGTCTCCCTCAGACCGAACCTCAGGAGGCCCCTCCATCGGCACCTAGGAATCGCCCACGGATGGATGACATGCCGGGCCCCCACCCAAGCTCAAGCGGCCACTGCGGGCTGTCCCGCCCTGGGATGATTTGGACACGTCGGAGGACCTGGAAGACCAGGAGGCTCCATCCCCGCCCCCGAGGGGGGCAGAGGGAGATGGTATGCCCATGCAAGGGAAGGCACGACAGGGTCAGAACTCAGAAGGCGACGACCCGAAGGTGATTCGCCTCTTCCGCCATGACGAGTTGGGCCCCTTCATTCCAGCCGGGAAGCGGCAGACGTTTTTGGGGGAGTTGGAGATAGCGGAGCCCGTCGAGGAGTCTCGCATCGGCTCCATGGACCCAGTGTAGTTGGGCCTGAGTGGCCCCCCCACAACCTTCCCCTTTCATTGTTTTCCTCCACGGACCTGCTCTTTAGAGAATGAGATACCCCAGACCTGGGGCTGAAGGTCACGAAGGCTATGGATAAACTTTATCCCTTGCCGGAGGAAGCGCTGGAGGTTCTGAGGGTACCAAAGATGGACGCAGCGGTTTCGGCAGTGCGAAACGGACGACTATCCCTGTCACGGGTACCACGACTCTGAAGAACCTTCAGGATCGGAAGTTGGAAATCCAATTGAAGAAGATTTGAAGTCTCGGCGCTCGGAGCCCGGGCGGCGATCTGCAGTAACTTCACCTTGCGGGCTGGACTCCGTTGGGTCCAGCAGCTGCTAGCTAATGAGGGCTTTTCCGAGGAAGAAGCCAAGCAGACCGGGCGCCTTGAGGCGATAATAACATACTGTGCGGACGCACTACATGATCTCCTCAGAACCTCGGCTCGTTCCATGGCATCCGCTGTCTCGACCAGACGTCTCCTGTGACTGAGGAACTGGTCGGCAGACGGGGCCTCTTAGTCTCGTCTGGGCTCCCCTCGTCTGGGCTCCCTTCCCTTCTAGGCCAGGCTGTGGTTTGGGAAGGAACTGGTTGACATGATACAACTCCTGGGCGAGAATGAGGGTTATAGACTTCCGGAGGACAGGGCACGGTCTACGGGATCCTTCTCTTCTTGCTCCCGATACCAGATCCTTCTCTTCCTGCTCCCGATACCGGAGTAGCCAGAAGCCCCGGACTTCTCGCCCTAGTTCTTCTTCTCCTCTTTTCACTCGGGAGGCGGCAGACAGCAGTCTCAGTCCTTCGTGGCAGGCGATTCGGCAGACCAGCTTCCTCCTCTTCCGTACCCAGTGGTAAGTCGTCTCAATGATGTCCGGCCGGTCCATCCCTCGGTTCTGAAGGTAGGGGGCAGGCTGTCCCTATTTTACGAGGTTTGGACCACAATCACAACAGACCAGTGGGTGTTTTCTGTGATAAAACACGGCTCGGAAAGTGATGGTAGTGGTGGCGGCGCAGCTATGCCGGGAAGGACTTCTGGTCCATCCTTACCTGGACGATTGGTTGATTCGGGCGAAGTCCGAGGGTCAGTGTCGGCTGGCAGTGGCCAGGGTCCTACAGCTTTTGCAGTCTCTAGGCTGGGTAGTCAACTTCAACAAGAGTCAACTAGCACCCACCCAGACTTTGGAATACCTTGGAGCCGTATTCGACACGAAACAGGGCAAGGTGTGCCTATCTCAGGAACGGATATGCAAGCTACAAGCTCCGGTGAGGCTATTATCGGGTCTGTGATTACCTGACGGTTCTAGGTTCTATGGCTTCAACGCTCGCGTTGGTTCCCTGGGCGTTCGCTCATCTGCAGCCATTGCAGTCATCCTTGCTATCCCGCTGGAAACCGGTTTCGGAGGAGTTCCACCTACCGCTTCCGCTCGCGGGCCAGGCGAGATCCAGCCTGCTCTGGTGGCTGGATCCCAGTCATCGGTCCGGTGGAGTGTCCCTTCTAGTGCCCAATTGGACGGTGATGACCACGGATGCCAGTCTCTCCGGTTGGGGAGCAGTTTGCCTAGGCAAGTCGGTTCAAGGACTATGGTCGCCGTCTCAAGCCCAGTGGTCTATCAACCGACTAGAGACCAGAGCGGTCCGTCTGGCACTGCGAGCCTTCCTACCGCTGGTACGGGGAATGGCGGTCCGAGTGTTGTCGGACAACGCAGCCACCGTGGCCTACATCAATCGCCAAGGAGGGACGAGGAGTCCGCTGGTGGCAATAGAAGCGCAGCTCTTGATGGCTTGGTCGGAACAGAACCTCAGCAACATTGCAGCGTCTCACATTGCTGGAACCGACAATGTCCCAGCGGATTTTCTCAGCCGTCATCGCCTGGATCCCGGGGAGTGGAAGCTGGCAGACGAGGCGTTTCTTTCCATCTGCAGAACGTGGGGGGTGCCCCACATGGATCTGATGGCCATGTGGCGCGACGCGAAGGCTCCGCGATTTTACAGTCGGCGTCGAGAAAGGGGAGCAGAGGGCGTCGACGCGTTGGTGCTTCCCTGGCCGACGGATGTCCTGCTGTACGTGTTTTCCCCGTGGCCCATGATCGGCAAAATTCTCCGGCGCATGGAGTTGCACCCGTCCAACGTGCTCATGGTAGCACCGGAGTGGCCGCACCGTCCGTGGTTCGCAGACCTTGTCTAGCTGTCGGTGGCAGTACCCCTCCGTCTCCAGAGGTTCGCGGGGCTCCTCAGACAGGGCCCCGTCTGTTTGGAGGAGGCGGATCACTTCTGTCTCGCGGCATGGCTTTTGAGAGGAATCGGTTAAAGAGAAAAGGTTACTCAGACGCGGTGGTGACCACGCTGCTGAGATCCAGGCGGCAGTCTCCCTCCATAGCGTATGTCCGTGTCTGGGTGGTCTTTGAGGAATGGTGTGTGAACCGCGGGTTGGATCCCACTTCCGCTTCGTTATCCGATATTCTGGCGTTTCTCCAGGCCGGTCTGGCCAAAGGGTTGGCGTGCAGCTCGCTGCGGGTTCAAGTAGCAGCACTTGGTTGTTTGCAGCGTAAGGTTCAAGGATCCTCCCTGGCGCTTCACCCGGATATTTCCCGTTTTTCTTCGCGGGGTTACATATCTTCGGCCTCCGTTGCATTTTGCCATGTCCGTCCTGGAATCTTAATTGGGTGCTCTCCGCCTTATGCTCGGCACTGTTTGAGCCCTTGAAACGCGCTACTATCAAGGATCTCACGTTTAAAAAAAAAAAAAAAAAAAAAAACAAAACTGTTTTCCTGGTGGCGATTGCTTCGGCATGACGTATTTCGGAGTTACAGGCTCTGTCCTGTAGGGAGCCGTTCTTGCGTATTTCCAATTCGGGAGTTTCCTTGCGGACGGTTTCCTCCTTTCTCCCTAAAGTCGTGTCGGCGTTCCATCTAAACCAATCGGTGGAGCTTCCCGCTTTCGCGGTCGGAATTTCAGGAAGCTTGATGTGCGGAGGTCCCTCCTTCGCTACCTAGAGGTCACTAATCCGTTTCGGGTGACAGATCATCTATTTGGTCTGTTCTCTGGTCCAAGGTAAGGGGAAGCTGCATCCCGCTCTATAATCGCCCGTTGGCTCAAGGAGGCCATTGATTCGGCATACTTGGTGCGGGGGGAAACCGCTTCCCGTGGGTCTCTGTGCACACTCGATTCGGTCTCAGGCGGCGTCTTGGGCGGAAGCCTCTCAGGTGTCGCCTCACGAGATCTGCAGAGCGGCTACATGCGGAAGCCTCTCAGGTGTCGCCTCAAGAGATCTGCAGAGTGGCTACATGGCAGTCTTTGCATACCTTTATCAGGTATTGCCGGTTGGATGTCCGGGCTACCGATTCCGGGGGTTTTGGAGAGAGGGTACTCCGTGCGGGACTCTCTACTTCCCACCCTCGGTAAGTTGGCTCTGGTACATCCCAGGTGTCCTGGACTGATCCTGGTACGTACAGGGAAAGGAAAATTAGTTTCTTATCTGATAATTTTCGTTCCTGTAGTACCAAGGATCAGTCCAGGATCCCACCCGCAGTGCTGCGCTAAAGTAACGGAGAGTCCGCTCATCATTGTTTTAAGTAAGCTGACCGCTTGTTTATTCGCTCTCCCGGTTGGGGAGTCTGGTTCCTGTAGGAGTGTTGGAATTATTTCCGTTTAATTAGCAAGTTTGTATAGTTAACTATGGTTGCCTTATGGGATTTCTACTTTGACATTACGTATGACTGAGGGGGGCTGTGACTGGCACAGGGTCATATATGGCTCCGCCCACAAGTTTTGCTCTGTCTCCATCTACTGGTGCGGAGTCACAACCCAGGTGTCCTGGACTGATCCTTGGTACTACAGGAACGAAAATTATCAGGTAAGAAACTAATTTTCCTTTATAACTAACATTACCATTGGGTTAACACAAATTGTGTTGCCTTATGCAATGGGTGTTAAGCAGCTCATTAATATTAGCAGAGGGCTACGAACCAGGAGACCAGGGTTCGAGTCCCGCTGTGACTCCTTGTGACCTTGGGCAAGTCACTTTACCCTCCATGGCCTCAGGTACAAAAACTTAGATTGTGAGCCCTCTGGGGGTAGGGAAATCCCTACAGTACCTGAATGTAAACCGATGTGATATCTCAGATCGAATGTTGGTATATAAAATAAATAAATAAAAATAAACAGAGGGTGTATCATGAATTTGCATGCGCTCCAGCTCATTCACATGCAAACCCACGTTAACTCTCTGTGGATGTTAAGGTAAATTAATGCGCATGCACGAAGCGTGACAATAATCTTGCATTAACCCTTAACCCATACTTTACCACATTCACCCCTTATACTGCGCAGCATACCCACCTTTTTAGGTATTTGAGTGTCAGACTGATATTTTATAACAGCATTAACCCACTCGAGGGAAATTAATAAATCTACAAGAATGTCTGAGAACAGTTAATCGTCAGCCCGGAAAATCTGCTGGTTAATATTCAGCTGTAAAGAAACTTGTAATTGTATATCCCTGACCGCTCATACAGAGACGTCTGTAACTGTGCATTCCCGACCACACCACCGGAGACTGGTTTGTTTTTCACATTGTTGATCGGTTTGATCTCCTGCTTTGTTCCTCCCAATGCAGCCAATGCGAAAGATGGCCCGTGTCGGATGACCAACATCTTTATTATAATAACCTGTTCTGCCGCTCCAATCTGTAAGATACGTCTGCCTGACAACTATGCACATTGAATAAAATACCATTACGGCTCTTGTGCCTGTACATGTCTCAGCCTATCTGACACGCCCCTGCCTTCGTGGATTAGCCGTTACCCCCCAATGCAGGCTCTCCTAATGCTCAACATTTTACTCCTGGCCAGAGGTGCAGTAAAGGGCCCCTGGCCAGTGTTAGTCTACGGGCAGAACCTGGAGGTCGTGGGGCAGGAGTCCTGTACTTGGGATGTGCAGAAAACCCGCTTTGTGTGGATCTCGTGTTGTCTGTGCATAAATTGTTTTATACACAGAGAACAGAATTTGTGCACTGAACATGTTTTCTGCACAGAAATATTATCCCTATGTGCATTAAGCATTTGTGTGCGCTCTTTTTAAACTCCCATTGCCCTTAGCTTACTGCATTGAGAATTGTCTTTTTTTTTTGTAACTTGCAAGTAAAGGAAACGTGTGCTGGAGCTCAGTGCACATTTTTTATTTGTGACTTATTACATTGGCCCTCAAGTTTGCATCTTAGGCAGCTGAGAGTGAAGTGACTTGCTCCATGCAGCTCATAAGGAGCAGGAGTTGAACTGCAGCATCCCTGGCTCTCAGGGGAAGTCCCCTCACCAGATACAGAATAAAGGATGACAAATTAGAAACACAATGCAGACAAAAAGTGAATTCTTTGCTCTGCTGTCCACTCCAGTTCCCTGCAGGCTGCCTGAGCCCAATGGGACGGGCCTGTTCTCGGTTCAAGAGTCAGCACATGGCCCATAACTCGTGCAGAGCAGGAGGCTGAGAGAGGGGGACGGAGCTGTGAAGTCTACGAATGAGTTGCTGAGTTACCCAGCTCCGGGAGGACGGTTTTTAGGCCGGTCCTGGATTTCTATTTCTAATGCATTATGGGACCTACAGCATTGATGTCAACGGAGAGAATCTGGGACTACAAATACTGCACGGTTTTAGGATGCAAACTCTCCCTCCTGGAGCTGGGTAACTGGGCAGCTCTATGAGAGGAGAATGAGGTCGAGAAGAGCGACATGGAGAAACTTGAGATTACAAAGAAAGATCAGCGTGGGAGAAAGTGAAGAAATGGATGGAAAGGAGACCCTGAAAGAGAGAGAGAGAGAGAGACTGGCACTAACCCGATTAGAAAAACAAAGTGCCCAGTCAGTTTAATGCATCTTTCCTGCCTTTGGAGTTTGCTCAGTAGAGGAGGAAATGCATTTCTGCTTCTCTTGCTCTGGTGTTGCCTTGCAAGCAGAGTCCGGCTTCTTGCGTTTCCAGTTCAGAATTTCTGTTTCCACTTAATATCCCACCCTTTCAGTTTAGCAAGACTGCCCAAAGTGGTTTACAGTCAAAAACATTTGAAAATGCAACACAAATAATAAAACCCATAAAAGGCACATGCGGCCTCCATCCCAGTCAGCTCTTGGGCACAGGGGGGAGGGCCAAGGACCCCCACAAGGCCCCATGACTTCCCGCGGTTCCTGTGTAGGAGGGCAAAGTTAAGTCTTTTCAAGGCTCTTAATGTGTTTCCCTCTCTTCAGCACAGCAAAGTACCACTCTCCTCCCCTGGTCTTTATTATAAGGCTGCGGGCAGGTAAACCCTAATTAACAAAGCACCCAGAGCAACAACTTCCAAAAGACACAAAACAAATCTTAGTCTCTCTCTCCTCCTTGCACAAACTCCTCAAACAGGTAAGCTCTTAGGGGCAGGTACCCTTCCCCTGGGTAGCTAATATCTCTTCTCTGTTCCTCTTGGCGAGCTTTGGCTGATTTTTCTAGCACTCCGTGGATTTTCCCAGGCAGGGGCCTCTCCTCTGGCACCTCCCACCCATTCCAGGGGATCCCGTGCACTTCAGGAACTTCCCTTCCTGTCATCCTCCCTCTCGCCCCAGGTCCCAGCCACCTCCTGAACCTTCCCCGTGGAGGGATAGAAGATCTCGACTCCTGCACCTTCTCCCCTTGCATCTCACTCACCGCACCCCTCCCCCTGGAGAGTGGTGTGAACCTCTCTATTACACGGACATCACACAAGGCAATGTCTAGTGAGGCCTTTGTCATCCTGAAGGCTCTCAGACCCACTGAAGCCACTGATGCCACGCTCCTTGTGACCTCGGGCAAGTCACTTCACCCTGCATTGCCCCAGGTACAAACCTAGGGCCTGATTTCCTAAGGCTTTTCTCCCATCATCTGTCTATGGGGACAATGCTACGTAAATGTGAGCCCTCGGGGACAGGGAAACAGCTCCAGCAGGGGCGGCTCGAGGCAATCTGCCGCTTAAGGCGAGGGATGAGATGGCACCAGGGGCGGATTGGCCTATCGGGGGATCGGGCATCCCCTGGTGAGCCGGTCGCTCTAGGCACGTGGCCTGCCGAGCGCAGCCCTGACAGAGCCGTGCTCGGCAGACCAAGTGCTATCTCCTGGGCCGGCCTGGACGGCAAATCCCCGGGCCGGTCTTCATCCGGAATCCGCCCCTGGATGGCGCCCCCCCCCTCCCTCTTCCGCACACACACATTCACTTCTCTCCCTCTTACACACCCACACACAAGCTGCGTCCCCACCCCCAAAGCTAGCTGCCACACACCCACCAGCCTCCAGTGGCAGCCCACTGTGTCTCTCCTCCACTCTTCAGCCAGCAGTGGCCCGTAGCATCCCTGCTGCCTTCAGCCACGGCAGGGGCAGGCACGATGAGGCAGATGCCACAGCTGCATTCTGAGAGGGACATTGTTTGCCGCCTGACGTGGTCGCCTCACCCTGCCTCATTATACAACTGCCCCTGCCCTCCAGTGCCTGAATGTAATCTGCTTTGAAGAGCCTGAAAGGCCTGACTATAAATCACAGAGAAGGGCAAACTACTTACAGGGGGGCAGATTCTGATCACCTGCTACAGAGGAAAATGCAAAATCAGCAAGAATACATGGAAAACAATTATCCCCCACCGTCCCCCTCCCTCACCAAGGGACAGGGTAGGACAAGTCTCCCCCTAAATAACAAATCAACAGACAAAGCAACCCAATAGGCCCAAACCCAGTAAAAGGAAGAAGGAATAGAGACCCATCCAGCCCCTCTCCACACAAAAAGCAGCTGTTCAGAGCCGCTCTCCCCAGGGCAGACCCTCCGTCGGCACATTTCTGTTTCTGATTCGTGGTCCCTTGCTCTGTATTTGGTGAGAGTCGGCCCGTGTGACCGAGGTGAGGGCTTCCATTACTCTGCAGTTTCCGTTCTGCCTTCTCTAGAGCGGACATGGTGTGTGGTGTAACCCATGTGCCAGCCCCGGGCGGCTATCCCAGAGCATCTCACAGGACATGGGCTGCGGACAGGATCTCCCGTAAGGGCAAACTGACGAGAATTCTACTGCCCGCAAGTCTTTTGTGCTCCAAAAAAGAACTATTAGCCACCCCCACCACCTCCCCTGGGAGACCCTTCTGTCCCTCACCCCACTGAGCACAAGTTAGCTACAGTCTACACATGGACTCTGGACCAAAACACAGTGAGTGAAAATGGCTCCTGAGACTTTAATAGGAATGATATCAAATTATAACATGTATTATTCATCAAAGAACTGAGGCAAATCACTGCCCGAGATTATCTTCTGCTCAGCTCCGGCTTTGGTGACAGTCACCAGGTAGATAATTCCCCCACTGGAGCCGTCTCTGTTCATGGCCAGGGCCAGAGCTGAGGAGGGAGAGGGAGACTGGCATTATTAACAGATCACCACACAAACACACAACTCTGCGCTACATCCCACTGCCTCCCCCTATCTCACGGACTCTCCCTATAACACTCACTGCCTCCCCCTATCTCACTGTCTCTCCCTATAATACCCACTGCCTCCCCCTATCTCACTGACTCTCCCTATAACACCCACTGCCTCCCCCATCTCACTGTCTCTCCCTATAACACCCACTGCCTCCCCCTATCTCACTGTCTCTCCCTATAACACCCACTGCCTCCCCCTATCTCACTGTCTCTCCCTATAACACCCACTGCCTCCCCCTATCTCACTGACTCTCCCTATAACACCAACTGCCTCCCCCATCTCACTATCTCTCCCTATAACACCCACTGCCTCCCTCTATCTCACTGACTCTCCCTATAACACCCACTGCCTCCCCCTATCTCACTGTCTCTCCCTATAACACCCACTGCCTCCCCCTATCTCACTGACTCTCCCTATAACACCCACTGCCCTCCCCCTATCTCACTGTCTCTCCCTATAATACCCACTGCCTCCCCCTATCTCACTGATTCTCCCTATAATACTTACTGCCTCCCCCTAGCTCATGTTTACAGCAACAAGACCATATGTTTATACTGTACCACTTGTTTGCACTGTACCCATGTTTACAGCTACAGAGGTTTACAGTGACAGTACCACTTGTTTATAGTAACAGTACCACCACTTGTTTACACTGTACCATGTTTACAGCAACAAGACCACATGTTTACACTGTACCAGGCTTACAGTGTCACTTGTTTACACTGCACTGTATGCAGTGACAGTATAGTACATTTGTTTACACTGTACCACGTTTACAGCGACAAGACCACATGTTTACACTGTGCCAGGCTTACAGTGACAGTGCCACTTGTTTACACTGCACTGTATGTTTGCAGCGACAGTATAGTATCATTTGTTTATACTGTACCAGGTTTACAGTGACAGTGAGCTGTTGTGCTGTGTCAGACACACTGTGACTGTCTATCTGTCCTTGGGCAAGGCTTACCATTAATGGCAAACTGCGCACACTCCTCCCTGGACATCCCCCGTCTATACGCAGAGTCCACGTAGCCATAAATGTAAGTGCTGCCGGAACCACCAATGGCAAAGGGTTGGCGGGTCAGTAACCCCCCCAGAGTCCCGTACACCTGGGGAGGGAAGCACAGTCACATAACCACCAGGTAAACCCAGCATGGCAAATCCAGAAATGTTTATTTAATTCATACATTATAGAATATCACAAGCATTCAGAGAAATTTCTGGGGATCGAGAGACATCACAGACAAACAGATACTTTGGCTGTGGCAATACATAATATAGGCAGACAGTTAAACAGATAACCAGGGATCTATCTGTTCCAGAGATCTGTTCTGGGACCACTGCTTTTTCATATATTTATAAATGGCCTGGAAATGGGAACCAGTGAGGTGATCAAATCTTGCCGATGACACAAAATGATTCAAAGCTGCTAAATCACAAAAGGAGTGTGAGAAATTGCAAGAGGACATTGCAAAACTGGGAGACTGGGCATGCAAATGGCAAATTTAATTTAATGTGGACAAGTACAAACTGATGCACTTAGGGAAGAGAAACCCAAATCAGGAGTCGCCATTCAGGAAAAGGATCTAGGTGTCATCATTGAAAATACATTGAAATCTTCTGCTCAGTGAGTAGCAACAGCCAAGAAAGCAAATAGAATGCTGGGGATTATTAGGAAAGGAATGGAGAATAAAACAGAGAATATCATAATGTCTCTGTATCACTCCATGGTGCAACCTCATCCTGAGTATTGTGTTCAGTTCTGGTCACCGCATCTCAAGAAAGAGTTAGCAGAATTAGAAAAGGTACAGAGAAGGGTAACCAAGATGATAAAGGGGATGGAACAGCTCCCCTATGAGGAAAGGCTAAAGAGGTTAGGAGTCTTCAGCTTGGAGAAGAGACGGCTGAGGGGGGATATGACAGAGGTCTATAAAATAATGAGGGGAATGGAACAAGAAAACATTAATCAGTTGTTTACTCTTTCAAAAAGTACAAAGACCAGGGGACACACAATGAAGTTACTGGGTAATACATTTAAAACTAATAAGAGAAAATATTTTTTCACTCAACGCACAATTAAGCTCTGGATTTCCTTGCTAGAGGATGTGGTGAAAGTTGTTAGTGTAGCTGCGATTAAAAAAGGTTTGGACAAGTTCCTGGAGGAAAGGTCCATAAACCATTATTAAGGAGGAGTTGCAGAAATCCACTCCTTATCCCTGGGATAAGCAGCTGGGAATCTCTCTACCCCCTTGGGATCCTGCCAGGTACTTGTGACCTGGATTGGCCACTGCTGGAAACAGGATACTGGGCTGGATGGATCTTTGGTCTGACCCAGCATGGCAAATCATATCTTCTTATGGACAGACAGACACCCACACCGAAGATCACACAGCTAGAAGGACAGACATCATGTGGGGGCTGCACTCACCTGTCCACCTCTCTTTCTGTCCCATCCGGCCACTATCAGGTGGGCCAAAAGCTCCTCCTTGTACTTGTAGCTGACGCCTTTCACCAGGTTCGCAGCAGCAAGGACCAAGGGAGCCTCTTCCATATCCACACTAAGGGCGGCAAACAAAATGTGTCACGTCCAGAACCTCCAACCTTTCCCACCGTGGCCATGGCCGCGTCATACAGAGAGCCACTGCAGCCACCTGCGTTTCATGTCACGTCCAGAACCTCCAACCTTTCCCACCGTGGCCATGGCCGCGTCATACAGAGAGCCACTGCAGCCACCTGCGTTTCATGTCACGTCCAGAACCTCCAACCTTTCCCACCGTGGCCATGGCCGCGTCATACAGAGAGCCACTGCAGCCACCTGCGTTTCATGTCACGTCCAGAACCTACAACCTTTCCCACCGTGGCCATGGCCGTGTCATACAGAGAGCCACTGCAGCCACCTGCGTTTCATGTCACGTCCAGAACCTCCAACCTTTCCCGCCGTGGCCATGGCCGCGTCATACAGAGAGCCACTGCAGCCACCTGCGTTTCATGTCACGTCCAGAACCTACAACCTTTCCCACCGTGGCCATGGCCGCGTCATACAGAGAGCCACTGCAGCCACCTGCGTTTCATGTCACGTCCAGAACCTCCAACCTTTCCCACCGTGGTCATGGCCGCGTCATACAGAGAGCCACTGCAGCCACCTGCATTTCATGTCACGTCCACAACCTCCAACCTTTCCCACCGTGGCCATGGCCACGTCATACAGAGAGCCACTGCAGCCACCTGCGTTTCATGTCACGTCCAGAACCTCCAACCTTTCCCACCGTGGCCATGGCCGCGTCATACAGAGAGCCACTGCAGCCACCTGCGTTTCATGTCACGTCCAGAACCTACAACCTTTCCCACCGTGGCCATGGCCGCGTCATACAGAGAGCCACTGCAGCCACCTGCGTTTCATGTCACGTCCAGAACCTACAACCTTTCCCACCGTGGTCATGGCCGCGTCATACAGAGAGCTACTGCAGCCACCTGCGTTTCATGTACAGAGCCCTCAATCTTTCCCATATCCCCCCCCCCCCCCAACATGCTCAGATTCCTTCTCCGGCCTGATCGCCATACCACTGTGCCCAACCCTCACACGCTCACCCCATTTCCCCCAACCTCCACAGGTTCACACACACACAATCCCAGTGTAGACCTGGACTTCCTCCCAGATCACCCAGAGAACACTGCACTCTGATTAGTAACATTATGTAACCAGCCTCTAAGGCAGAGCTTTCCAAACTGTGTGTCGGGACACGTTAGTGTGTCGCCTGCAGTGTGCAGGTGTGTCGCGCAAGCCCGGTCAACTCTGATGAGAGTTTGGGCTTTTTTTTTTCTAGAGATTCACTTTTTTTTTTCAGTTTATGGGTTGCTTATTATTGGGTGATTTTTGCTGTCAATCGCGTTTTTTTGGGGGGCTTGGTGGGTGGAACGAGCCCAGCCATCCTTGCATTGGCTGCTGCTGCCGATGAGGCCTGGCCATGAGGAGTACTGACTGCAAGCAGCAGTGTCTGGTGATCATGGAAGGGAGTGAAGCACTTAACTGGCAACAATCAAAAAGATGAGGTACATGAGTGTGGGGGCCAGACATGTGCTGGGGAGAGAGAGATGAGTGAGTGGGGGGCAAACGTGCTGGGGGGACAGACATGTGCTTGAGGGGGAGAGATATGAGTGTGTGGGGGCCAGACATGTGCTGGGGGGAGGAGAGAGATGAGGGTGTGGGGGACAGACAATTTGTTTTATTATTGTTTCTCATAAATTATAACAATAACATGAATCTTGGAATATATATTTTTAATATAAATTTAAGGTTTTCATGAGATAGGTTGTGTCGTGAAACATTTTATTTATGTATATATTTAAGGAAACATACATAAATTGTCGAAATATGTTTCGTTCGTTTAACCTTTAACCTCTGGTTTACTAGTAGACTGAATTACTGTGTCCCGAAATTATGTTTGTCTAAAAAGTGTGTCACCAACATGAAAAGTTTGGAAAGCTCTGCTCTAAGGTGAGACTGGGGCTCACTGTCTCCTGGTTCCGTACCTGTGCAGGTCTAAGTAATAGCTGACCATGTCAGCCACAGCCTGCGCATCTGCTGCTGACCCCGACAGCGCACAGTAAATTCGATCATGAAGTGGCGACAGCTTATTAAAGACACGGTTCGTCACAGCCTCACTGGAAGGAAAAAAAAATACCAGACTGGTCATATCATGGACATGCAGGCACTACATACTGCCAAGAGACTGGCAAAATGCAGAGAGAGCAGGGGCTGAAAATACCGGAGGAGACTCTGGCAATTTGCAGAGAGTGCAGGGGCTGAAAATACCAGGGAGAGATTCCAGCAAAATGCAGAGAGAACAGGGGCTGGAAATATCAGGGGAGACGCCAGCAAAATACAGAAAGCGCAGGGGCTGAAAATACCAGGGGAGACTGGCAATTTGCAGAGAGCACAGGGGCTGAAAATACCAGAGCCATGGTAAATATGTTATTTACGTTATAATGTATTTCTCACCCCTTGTTTTATGTAAACCGACATGATACGAACTCCGTGAATGCCGGTATAGAAAAAAACAAATAAATAAACAAATAAATAAATAAATAGGAACATGTATGAAGGTTTCAGAAGTGTAAGGGACAGTCACAGTCCTCACCCTGCAGACACCCGAGAGTCAGAGCCCACGATGACCCCTCCATCAAACTCCACTGCTATGATGGTGGTCTGGGGAGAGAGGAGAAGCACAAGACAGGTTCAGCGGACCCATATGGTATCAGAACATTTCATACCATTATTCTAATTGGGGGTTTTTTGGTTTGTTTTTGTTTTTAATGTGAAACCCAAACGTGGGCAGCAGTCACTTTGTGTCATTTGTCCTCAGCCTGGCTGTGTAAGGAGAACTGATAAGTGGCCTAGGGCAACCTGCTGATGTGACCCCATCTGGTAATCCCCTCATTCCAGCACTATGGATGCAATCATCTTTAACCTCTTCTATTCCCTGTCAGACAGAGGCAGCCTGCGATAAAAGCGAAAGTGAAAGGTGCAGATTTATAATCTCTTAACTTTATGCAAGAAAAAAAGGTAAAATATCTGCTTCTCTGTGCAATACACCCAAGTTATATGTTAGATATTAGATATACAAAGCTGCAGCGGGTGCTTTCCAACTATTTAATATTTATGATGACAGTCTGTACCGCTTCATCACCACGCGTTAGTGCAGTCAGTCTGTCCCCGTCTTGGGCTTTACATGCAATCGCTGCCTGTCTGTCCGGATCTGTCCGTCCTTACCCCTGTCAGCACTTGAGCCGCCGTGCAGCCGGGATTCCCCGCGCCGGACATGAGTTTGACCCCCTTGGGTAGTAATTAAAGGCGTGAGCGGAGGAGGCAAATCAGCAGCCCCTCGTCCCGATCCTGCAGCTCCACCTGCGATCCCCGGGTTTGCTGGAAGAGTCCTAGCGATCCCTGATCCCTGCCAGCGGCACCGACCGCCGGGCAACAGGAGACACGGAGCAGCGCCCGCTCCTCTCCCCGGCCAGCAGGCGGCGCTAGCACCGCACCCAGAATCTCCAGAACATTAAATCCGCCTGGCAACCAGTGACGTGTTGCGTGACGTATCACCCCCATCCCACTCGAGTTTAAGGGGTGTGAGGGGAGGGGACTGGGCTTACTCCACTGCGCGTTACTTGCTGCATGCGAGAAGCTCCTTCCTGCTCGCAGAGCCCTCCCAGTGCATGCGGCGCCCCTCCTCGGGAATAACCCGCTGCACTCCCTCCATTCCCCCCCTTCCCCATTTCAGGGCTCCCGTCAGACTGAGCGGCAAACGCTCCCTTCCTTGCGCCTTTTCCCTAGCGCAAGATGCGGTGCGGCCAGCGTGGCTCGGGGATTTCCACCTGCAGCGCACAACCTGCACGGCTGCCTTCTGCCCGGCAACGCGTGACGCGCCGGATTCCTACACGCCCATTGGCTCCCCCAATAACGAGTGGGCGGGGCGGAAGGTTGCCCGGGTTTCTTTGGCGGTGCTTCAGGGTGAGGGAGGAAGAAGTATTAAGGCCTTCAGTCGGAGAAGGCGCCACGGTGTGAGGGGAGCGGGGACAGCTGCAGCCCTCTGTTCCCCCCACCGCCTGTGGTGGCGGATAATTAATAATCAGGGCACTGCATAATAAATAAATCCTTAAAAGACTCGTGAGGAGCCTATGACTAACAGATTCTAGGGCCAGAGTCCTTCAGTTACCCCCGAGGGGGGGGGGGGGGAGGCTGGTAATGCCCCGCTCTCTTTATACTGCAGAGGGAAAGCTCTAGGATCTTTCAGTAATGATGCCCTCTTGACCTCAGCTGCAGATGGACACACTGGCTCCGTGCCCCCCCCCCCTTCAATTGCCCCTGCACAGTGCTGATGCCCTCCTGTCTCCCTCTCTGCAGCAGGGAAGGGGGCACTGGCTCCCTGACCCTCCCCCTTCTTAAGGTACCCCTGCACTAATGATAATGCCCTGCTGCCTCCATTTTTCTACTGCAGAGGGGGAGGGACCCAGGCTCTGGAATTCTCCTGTGGGCAATGCTAATACCCCCTGCCCCCTCCTCTCTGCAGAAAGGGGGCCGCCGGCTCGGTGACTCCCCACTTCATTTACCCCCTGCCCTTTCTCTGCTGGAGGTGGGCACTGGCTCTGTGACTCTCCAGTTGCCCCCTTGGGTTGTGATGATGCCCCCTGCCTCTTCTCTCTGGGGGTGGGGTGCACTGCCTCCCCTTCAGCTCCCTGCTTTCTCTCTCTGAGGCTGGAGGAGTAGGGAGGGGGAGATCCTGCCCCCCCGGGCTGCTCCTGCCCCTCCGCTTTCACTTTCTGTTCCAGCCGTCAGAGAAGGGAAAGAAGCCAGGGCCGCGGCAGTGACCCGAGGAGAGGCAGCGAGCGAGCCCCGGCTGTGCCCCCTGCGTCCCGGCACATGGCACTGCTCAGTGTGTGCGGGGGATCCCGGGACTGGGCACTGCCCCTGGGGGCACCGGGCCCAGCACAGGGCGGGGATGATGGCATCGGCCACTTCTCCTTCAGCGTCCCGGAGCCTAAACTTGCCCTGCCCGTGGGGAGTCAGGTAAGGAGGGCAGGGTCGGGGGCATTGCTGTGAATCCCGGGCGCCTGTTCTCCCTGACCCGGAGAGCGCTCTCCCATTTCATGCTGGATCATCGCCACCCATGCAGACGCAGGCAATCCCTTCTCCCCCTCTCTGCACAAATGCCTGATGCTGCTCCAGGAAGCTTATTACATTGCCAAGGATGGTGGGGAAGGGAGGGAGGGAGGGGGTGGATTAATCCTATGACACAGCAGAGTGTGCTGTAGCATGGAACAGATTCTGGCGGCACCTGACCTGTGCCCAGCTTACTCCCTGGTGCAGTGCCACAGACCCCACCTGATCTCTGGCTCTCCCCCCACTTCTGCCCAGCCAAGGGTCCTCTGCGCCCGTCCCAGACTTCCTTGAATTCTGTTACCGTTTTTCTGTCCCTCCACCACCTCCCACAGAGACCCGGAACCAGACATTCCTGCGTCCAGTACCGAGTTATACATTCCCCACTCCTCCTGCCCCCAGGGCAGAGCAGAAAGCAGCACCTAAGGGCAAGGGTGAAGGGGAGAGCCCAGAGTACCGTCAGTGTACACAGAACTGCACACGATCATTCTGCTGGTCACAAAGTCCCTGCCCCAGAGAGCTCCAAGGTTGAATTTGAGGGGCACGTGACACGGGCGCCTGCCTCCTCTGATGATACATATACAGGGAGGTGAGCAAGCCGGAGGGAGAGGGGAGATTAAGTGGAGATTTTCCTGGTTTAGTTGGGAGGAAGGGATGTGCAGGCAGTTGATATTGGAGGGAGCTCTCCCTCTCTGCCATCAGATTCTCCATTCCGGTCCTGAATTCCCCCGATTTAAGATCTCTCCCCGGCCTCTGATGTCAGTAGGCAGGTTCCTCTGGATTTTGGGCTCACTGGAAGGAGAATTCTCTGGGAAAAGCACAGGAATTACTTGGCACAAAATCCCAGCCCCCCGCCCCCTCATCCATTCTCTGACCAGCACACTACAGACCCCCCCACACACAAACCTCCCTCCTCCAGCTACTCCCGGGTGGCAGTCAGGACCAGGACACCTCTCCACATCACAGAGCGTGGAGCAAACCTGCTAAAGTGAGGGGGACAGCCTGCTATAGTTGAATCTGGATCCAGCTTGGGAGACAGGATGCTGGGCTCAGTGGACCCTCGGTCTGACCCAGCACGGCCCTTCTTATGCTCTTATGAAGTGAATCACTGCTGGGCAGCGCTATATATGTAACAGCAATGAAACCTTTAACAAAGTATCTTTGCTTTTTCGGTCTGACCACAAATACCGAAAGAGACAGAAGGTACAGCACGATTACGTTGTATCACAGAGAGACAGAACCTGGGTGAGGGAGGGGGAGGTGAAGCGCCGGGGGAATGGAGCATCTCAGGGCCTGTGCGTTATATCAGAATATCCCCCCGCCGTGGCTCACCCGTGGTCCCTCGTGGTCTTCCCTTCCAGCCCTCCGAGTTCCTGAAGCCCTACGTGGACGGCGGCGCCGGAGTGAGGATCCAGTTCTGGCACGGGACCACCACGTTAGCCTTCAAGTTCCAGCATGGCGTGGTGGTGGCGGTGGACTCGCGGGCCTCAGCCGGGAGCTATATATGTAAGAACCATCTCCTGGTCAGGGCTCGGTGTGTGGGGTGGTTTTTTCCTTTCTCCGATGTCTCTGCGTTCAAGTGATCCCATCGCGTGCCGCTAGCTGGCACGTGGCTGCCTCCTAGGACTCCCGGCTCAGATCGGGCCGCAAGGTTGCACGTCGGACCTCGCTTTTCTTACAAGTCTCTGACTCTGCCTCCCTTCAGATTCATACGCAGAGACCCGCAGAGAGGTAACGTTACTAGTAATGCTTTCTTTATCCGCCCAAGGACGCTACAAGCATTCCCAACTATCATGCAACACTGGGGCGATGACCTGCACGCCTCTTTCCTGCTGGCTCTTCCCCTCCAATAGGCTCTCGGGCCTTGAAATTCTGAAGCCCAAATGCAGGATTTTACATTAATTTGGCTTTAAGTGGAGTTGCCAAACCCTTGACCATTCCTCCATTTTGTAAAGTTAGCTTTCATCTCTCTTCTCCCTCTCCCCCTGGCACCTCTGTTGCAGATGTTCCCCTCAGTCACACTGGTTTCTAACATAGCAAGTGCTTTCAGCCTTGTGCCTGTGGGAACAGAGGGTAACGCTGAGGTGATACCTTTTTTATTGGACTAGCTCAATACACTTCTTGCCTAGCTTTTGGGAGCTGACTTGCCCTTTCTCAGAACCAGAATCTCTGTATCTGTTACCCCTCTTTGGGGAAGATGGACGGATCCCAAATGCTCCCCTAAGGGGTGACTACCAAGCAGCGGGAGCTTCCTGTGAAAGGCAGGTTTGGAGGGAGAGATTCCCGCAATCTGCTACAGTGGTGGGAGACCCAGCTACCAGGATCTTCTCCAGGGAAAAAGAGGCTGAAAATCTGGACTGGCGCCCTCAGGCCACAAACCTCATGCTGACTGCGTCTTCCGAGGGCAGGTTTGTCCCACTGTGGAGTCCGTATCAGCCGACCCCCCCTAATAAGAAACGTCTGCAGGAGCCTGTCACCTCGGGGAGCAATTTTCCTTAAAATATCCAGTCAGTCAGGACTGCAGGGTTAGCACCTCTACCATCTGCTGGAGACAGAGAAATACTGAGGGACTGCAGGTGGCGCTCTCGGTTATGTAGCAGTGCCCAAAGTTTGTTCTCTGTCTCCATCTGCTGGTAGGGATGAATAAAACCCGCTTGTCTGGACTGATCTGGGTATGTTCAGGAATGGGGTCTCTCGACCTCCTGAGCTGAGGCACACACGGGAAGAAAGGGGCTGAACAGGGAAGCCACACATTAATATTTTGTGATTGCATTAATGAATTGGTTGGAATGACTTCTGTCAAGAGCTCACTGTTTCCCTTTTAAATATACTTGAGACACTGGTGGTGCCTCTTAACAGAGGGAAGAGCTTTATTTGTGGAGACTAATGAATAAGATTGTTACCTTCAGAAGTGTGAATGGACTGGGAGATGCTGGTTTCAGGTCAGTAGCCTGACTGGCGTCCCACCCAGCGGACTGAGCCCCCTGGGGGAGCTGGTTACATACCTAAATAGATTTACTAACTCAGTCTATAAAACCCTGAATGTATAATTAACTTTGCATTAGGCAGCCCTCTGTCTGATTTTCTGACCCTTCTGTGCGATTAGGCTCTTCTGAATGGGTGATTTCCTTCTCTCACTCCCTGTTCCTGTCTCATGCAGCTACCCTGGAGTTTAACAAAGTGAATGAGATTAACCCTTACCTGCTGGGCACCATGTCAGGGAGCGCTGCGGACTGCCAGTTCTGGGAGCGGGTCCTGGCCAAGGAGTGCAGGTACAGCTGTGTCCTAAGGGGTCAGTGACCTCTGTAACAGCCCCACATACACACACACCAGGAGCGCAGGTACAGCCGTGTCCTGAGGGATCAGTGACCTCTGTAACAGCCCTTCATACTCACACCCAGGAGTGCAGGTACAACTGTGTCCCGAGGGATCAGTGACCTCTGTAACAGCCCCACATACACACACACCAGGCATGCAGGTACAGCTGTGTCCAATACATAGAACATACATATAAACATAGAAATGACGACAGAAAAAGACCAATCGGCCCATCCAGTCTGCCCAGCAAGCCCCCACACTTATTTTCCCCCATACTTATCTGTTTCATCAACCACCAAGTTCAGGGCCCCACATACACACACCAGGAGTGCAGGTACAGCCGTGTCCTGAGGGATTAGTGACCTCTATAACAGCCACAGGTACACACACCCAGGAGTGCAGGTACAGCCGTGTCCTGAGGGATTAGTGACCTCTATAACAGCCCCACATACACACACCCAGGAGCGCAGGTACAGCCGTGTCCTGAGGGATTAGTGACCTCTATAACAGCCACAGGTACACACACCCAGGAGTGCAGGTACAGCCGTGTCCTGAGGGATTAGTGACCTCTATAACAGCCCCACATACACACACCCAGGAGCGCAGGTACAGCCGTGTCCTGAGGGATTAGTGACCTCTATAACAGCCACAGGTACACACACCCAGGAGTGCAGGTACAGCTGTGTCCTGAGGGATTAGTGACCTCTATAACAGCCACAGGTACACACACCCAGGAGTGCAGGTACAGCCGTGTCCTGAGGGATTAGTGACCTCTATAACAGCCACAGGTACACACACCCAGGAGTGCAGGTACAGCTGTGTCCTGAGGGATTAGTGACCTCTATAACAGCCACAGGTACACACACCCAGGAGTGCAGGTACAGCCGTGTCCTGAGGGATTAGTGACCTCTATAACAGCCACAGGTACACACACCCAGGAGTGCAGGTACAGCCGTGTCCTGAGGGATTAGTGACCTCTGTAACAGCCCCACATACACACACCCAGGAGGGCAGGTATAGCCGTGTCCTGAGGGATCAATGACCTCTATAACAGCCCCACATACTCACACCCAGGAGTGCAGGTACAGCCGTGTCCTGAGGGATTAGTGACCTCTGTAACAGCCCCACATACACACTCCCAGGAGTGCAGGTACAGCCGTGTCCTGAGGGATCAATGACCTCTATAACAGCCCCACATACACACTCCCAGGAGGGCAGGTACAGCCGTGTCCTGAGGGATTAGTGACCTCTGTAACAGCCCCACATACACACACCCAGGAGCGCAGGTACAGCCGTGTCCTGAGGGATCAGTGACCTCTGTAACAGCCCCACATACACACACCCAGGAGTGCAGGTACAGCCGTGTCCTGAGGGATTAGTGAGCTGTATAACCTGTACACACACCAAGGAGATTTAGAAGTAAGATCTCAAGTAAATGTTCAGCCAATTTCCTTGAAGTGCTAGCTGAGAGTTAATTACTTTTGCTGGGTACTGAAATTAAAACCACAAAAAAACAAAATGTAAAACCGGGGCCATTTCTGACCCATTTACTGAGATCTCCGGGGCTTCCTCACTCGCCTCTCGGGAGGAGTCAGACAGAGTCACAGGAAGAAACCTTAACTGCCTGTCCCTTGAACACTGAGACGTATTTTTGTCTTGTGTGTCTGTCTGTCAGGCTGTACAGGCTGAGGAACAACGAGCGGATCTCCGTTTCCGCGGCCTCCAAGCTGCTCGCCAACATGATGCTGGAGTACCGAGGGATGGGGCTGTCCGTGGGCAGCATGATCTGCGGCTGGGACAAGAAGGTAGGGCACGCGGTGCAGACCTTTGGATAAGTCGCTGTGCATGCACGGCTGAGCTGTGATCAAGTGGCTTTGCAGGGGCACCTCGGGTGGAGCGTGGCGCCGAACTGCCTTCCTCTGTCTGTCTTCCCCAGGGTCCGGGCCTTTACTATGTGGACGATAACGGGACCCGCCTCTCCGGCGACATGTTCTCCACAGGCTCCGGGAACAGTTACGCCTATGGAGTGATGGACAGCGGCTACAGGCAGGAGCTCTCTACGGAAGAGGCGTACGCGCTCGGGCGTGGGGCAATCGCCTGTGCCACACACCGCGACTCATACTCCGGTGGCGTGGTGAACCGTAAGTAGAACAACAGCCAGTCTTTAACCCGATTGATACATGCACGAGTTGTCTGAAGGTTATCACAGGAGCGCTGTTGTATTATGTCAGGAGGCTTTAATGTCAAGCACTGCCATTAGCAATGGTTACATGGAATAGACTTAGTTTTTGGGAACTTGCCAGGTTCTTATGGCCTGGATTGGCCACTGTTGGAAACAGGATGCTGGGCTTGATGGACCCTTGGTCTGACCCAGTATGGCATTTTCTTATGTTCTTATGCCCTGCCTGTAGTGTCTGGACTTCAGCTGAGAAGGGTCACAAAACTCCTATTCACCATGCTCCTGTCCCTAGTGTCTAGAAGTCAGAACTGCAGCTGAGAAGGGTCATGCTGCTTCTACCTACCACGCCCTGCCTCTAGTGCTTGGAGGTCAGAACTGCAGCTGAGAAGGGTCATGCTGCTTCTACCTACCATGCCCTGCCTCTAGTGCCTGGAGGTCAGAACTGCAGCTGAGAAGGGTCATGCTGCTCCTACCTACCATGCCCTGCCTCTAGTACCTGGAGGTCAGAACTGCAGCTAAGAAGGGTCATGCTGCTTCTACCTACCATGCCCTGCCTCTAGTGCCTGGAGGTCAGAACTGCAGCTGAGAAGGGTCATGCTGCTTCTACCTACCATGCCCTGCCTCTAGTGCCTGGAGGTCAGAACTGCAGCTGAGAAGGGTCATGCTGCTCCTACCTACCATGCCCTGCCTCTAGTGCCTGGAGGTCAGAACTGCAGCTAAGAAGGGTCATGCTGCTCCTACCTACCATGCCCTGCCTCTAGTGCCTGGAGGTCAGAACTGCAGCTAAGAAGGGTCATGCTGCTTCTACCTACCATGCCCTGCCTCTAGTGCCTGGAGGTCAGAACTGCAGCTGAGAAGGGTCATGCTGCTCCTACCTACCATGCCCTGCCTCTAGTACCTGGAGGTCAGAACTGCAGCTAAGAAGGGTCATGCTGCTCCTACCTACCATGCCCTGCCTCTAGTGCCTGGAGGTCAGAACTGCAGCTGAGAAGGGTCATGCTGCTTCTACCTACCATGCCCTGCCTCTAGTGCCTGGAGGTCAGAACTGCAGCTGAGAAGGGTCATGCTGCTCCTACCTACCACGCCCTGCCTCTAGTGCCTGGAGGTCAGAACTGCAGCTGAGAAGGGTCATGCTGCTCCTACCTACCACGCCCTGCCTCTAGTGCCTGGAGGTCAGAACTGCAGCTGAGAAGGGTCATTCTGCTCCTACCTACCACGCCCTGCCTCTAGTGTCTGGAGGTCAGAACTGCGGCTGAGAAGGGTCATTCTGCTCCTACCTACCACGCCCTGCCTCTAGTGCCTAGAGGTCAGAACTGCAGCTGAGAAGGGTCATGCTGCTCCTACCTACCACGCCCTGCCTCTAGTGCCTGGAGGTCAGAACTGCAGCTAAGAAGGGTCATGAGGCTCCTACCTACCATGCCCTGCCTCTAGTGCTTGAAGGTCAGAATTGCAGCTGAGAAGATGAGATGGCTGCTAGTGACTGCGTCCTCCTCCTAGCTATCGCATTTGCGGGCTGGTGATATGGCCAAGTCTATGAAGTCTGAATGCTCGAGTACAGAAAAGCACACCAGATCATGTGTATTAAGGTTAAAATGATGAGACTTGCCAGCATTAAAATCTGTCTCCCATGCCCTTGTGCTTTCCCATTTTGACTATTGTAATGCCTTGTATTTGGGGCTTCCCTTGAAATGAATACAGAACCCCACAGCACGTATCGTCCCAGGCAGCCCTAGACCTCTGATATGGGACCTGTGTCTGAACGGTGCAAATTTAAAAACTTGCTATTGGCATTTAGGATATTGCAGGGCTCGCGTCCCCCGCATTTGGAAGGAAGACCTAAGTGGTAAGAGGTGGGCAGGAGCTTGCGGCCTGTAAGGAAACATCTTTCGCAGACCCCCATCGTTAAGGCCTTTCATTATCTCAGGCTGTAAAATAGGTTCTTCCCTACTGCTGTTCTAGGACCAGCTCAGACCCACAGGGCCACATGTGTCAATATTTGGTAATGATGCGGCCCTGTTATTCCAAGAAACATAAGCATGCTTTTGTGATTTGGGTGGCGGGTCATGGGGGTGAATGGGTGGAGATCACGGCTGCCTAATTTACTGCACAGAATCGGGTCACCTAGCTTCCGGCTGCTGAAACTCCTGTCTCTCACTTTCCCTCCCCTTCTCCCTCTCCCAGTGTACCACATGAAAGAAGACGGCTGGATCAAGGTCAGTAAAGATGATGTCAGTGCGCTGCTGTACAAGTACACGGAGGAGAAACTGTAGAGGGAAGCCGAGGACACACCCAGCGCAGAGGCTCAAGACGGGAGTGCAGCAATGCAGGCTGATTCCTGACATCTGTGTGGAACCTGCTCACATCTGTACGCCGTGCAACTGATAAAAGCGTAATCACTCATGTAATTAAGCGGAGTAAAGTTTCAAAGGTTCTGTGTGCTAAAGCCACTTTTAACATTTGAAAAAATAAACTGAATGGTTGAAGTAGCACATTTTGTTTTCATATCTTATTGTTGCTAGAATGACAGCCTAGTGCTGACTGCACAGAGCTGTGACACCTGCACACCCAGGCTCCAATCCCACAGCTGACACCAACTCTCCCTGTGTGACAGTCATAAGAACATGCCATACTGGGCCCAGCCCAGCATCCGGTTTCCAACAGTGGCCAAACCAGGCCACAAGTACCTGGCAGAATTTCAGACAGTAAATAAATCCCATGCTACTAATGCTGATAATAAGTAGTGGCTATAAGTCTACTAGTTAACAGCGGCTCATGTACTTCTCCTCCAGGAACTTGTCCAAATGTTTTTAAATCCAGTTATGCTAACTGCCTTAATCACATCCTCCGGTAAGGAATTCCAGAGCCTAACTGAACTGAGTGAGAGAGAACTTTTTTCCAATTTGTTTTAAATGTGTTACGTGCTAACTTCATGGCATGCCCCCTAATCCTTCTATTATCTGAAGGAGTAAATAACTGATTCACATTTACCTGTTCTAGACCTCTCATGATTTTAAACACCTCTATCATATCCCCCCTCAGTCATTTCTTCTCCAAGCTGAACAGCCCCAACCTCTTTAGCCTTTCCTCATAGGGGAGCTGTTCCATCCCCTTTTATCATTTCTGTTACCCTCCTCTGTACCTTTTCCAGTACATATCTTTTTTGAGATGTGATGAGCTGAACTGCACATAGTACTCAAGGTGCGGCCTCACCATGGAGAAACACAGAGGTATTATGACATGGTGCTCACAGTACTCCTGCACACCCAGGCTCCAATCCCACCACTGCCATTAACTTTCCCTGTGTGACAGCCTCATGCCTGTAGGCTCTAACCCCACCTCTGCCACCAGCTCTCACTGTGGGTCAGCTTAATGGGGAAAGCAGTTTTCTTATGGTTATAAGAATGAGCAAAGATAGCCAAAAATAACTTTTATTAGAAAATTTAAAAGAGAAACATCAGCACTACTATTTTGCCCGGTTGCTTATCTACAATTAGTGGAAAGTTCAGACCTGCGCTGCCCATAAATTTTTTTTTCAAAGCCATAAAATGAAGCAATAGGATCCGATAGCCCACAACTGTGCAAAAACAGAAATGTTTGGCTTCCCTGTGTCAGTTCCATTTCCATGAGTTCTCCAACAGTCTGGACACAGAAACGTGACGGCAGAAACCCTACAGTCCATCCAGTACTCCCATCCACACCAACTATTCAGCTTTACAATCCCCAGCGCTCCCCCGGAGCTCCCCTGGGCTCGCCCCATGCTTTCCTGAATTCCCCATCCCCAGGGGGAGGCTGTTGCATGCATCCACCACAAGGTAAGGGGAGGGCTGCTCCTCCAGGCTGGTTCCAGAGAGCTCACAGAAGGGGAACCGACACTGGTAACCGCCTCCACCCGTCTGAACACGTGGGACTCCTCTGTGGCTCAGGCCATGCAAAGGGGATGCACATGGCATTGTGCAAGCCTCTGAAATCAAAAGGCCATTCTCCCCACCTCGGATAATGCACCCTAGAAGGATCCGTGCTGATTGGCTCCTGCAATCCCTTTACTTTTCATTCATGTGTTTGTGAGTGGGGGCAGCTGACAACGGAAGCCGGAGTGCCTCAGGAAGGCCAGGACGTATTAGGAGGGCTGCCCTTACGTGGAGCAGGGGACGAGGATAAACTGGGGTGATTGCCCCCCGGTCACGCTCTTCCGTCTGATGTCGCTTGGGAGTGGCGACCCCCGGTGAGGAAGTATCAGCGCCGAGCCAGGCCGTATCCTCCCTCCTTCCCTCCCCCACTCTTCAGACTTTGCCTGCTGAGTCACCCCACCTCCCACATCCCCTCTGGGATTAGCCTTGCAGATAAGGGACCATAAGGCCCATCTTGGCTGCCCAGTCTACTCTATTTGATCCCTGGCTTCCCTATTTCTTGGCAAGTAGGCATCCTTAAAGTCGTCTTCTAAAAGTCTCTACGGGTCCATGGGGAGCAATCAGATAGCAATAATTTGATTATTTCCTGAACTAAAAGCAGCGTGTGTGCAGCAAACTGTGCTGAGCCTCCGAGCACAGGGCGCTCTCTAAAGCATGAAAAGCATCAAAAAGGCTTCTCTACCAGAACCTGGACAGTCAGGAACCCCTGCAATAAATTACTATCAGAGGAGGGTTCAGAGTCACCGAGCAGGTTCCTTGAGGGTTTGTTTCATCTCACCCACCTTCACACAACAAAGACAGACCCACAGACAAGTGCCTATCCCTGAAATGCAAGTCATCTCCCTACACACACCTCAGGGCTACAGGCACATAGGGACGCACCTAGGTAAGTGTATCTATCTGCTCACACCACCCCCGACCTTGCTAACCCGCCAATGGAGATCGTGAGGCCATCTGAAAAATATACAGTGCCAGGGCAGTTGGACAAGAGGAGGTCTGTCGGCCCTGGGAGATCAGCAGCACAATAATCACCTTTGCCTGTGTCTTCCTTGCTCAGCACTGTTCTCTCTAGAATTATGAAATGTTTTGTCCCCAAGCCACCTTCAGCCTGTGACGAACAACCAAAGCGAACTGCAGATTTTACACCTGGAATCTCAGCAGATCCGAGTTGGGACAAACACATCTCAGGCTTTGCATGTCAGGTTCACTCTGCAGTATCAGAATGCACAACAAAAATGACTTTTAAGTGTCTGGAGGCTAGGAGAGAGGAGTCCCAGCACACGCCTCTCCCTTCCTCATTCTTCTCCTTTGGCAGGGTCTCGCTGGAAGCCCTGCTCGTGTTTCTGCACCATGCGGCTGTAGCTTCCCTTCTTCTCCAGCAGCTCCTGGTGCGTCCCCTCCTCTGTGACCTGCCCTCCCTCCAGCACCAGGATCCGGTCTGCCCTCTCCGCCGTGCTGAGCCGGTGAGCGATCACCAGCACCGTCCTGTGCCGGAAGCCGTTATAAACCGCCGTCTGCACCTGTGAAGGAGAACTCAGCATAAGAACTGTAGCACTAATAGTAATTACATGTACTCGAGTCTGGCACTGCTGGGGAGAACTACATCTCCCATAAATCCTGTGAAACTCCACCACAGTACGGGGGGGGGGGGGGGTTAAAAACACAGCTATGACTCTCCTTTACTCCGGATTGGCTGAGAGTAGTCATGTGATGAGTAGGAACACCATCCACCCTTCTCAGAGGAAAACATTACTAAATGTATTTCAACCAATAGGATTTCAGTTTGCAAACTGCATCATTCCACTGGCTCCTAAGACATTTTAAGTCCAGACCTCTGACATCATAAAGCCATTGTCATTCCTGACTTCTAATTGGTCCGAGAGGGTAACAGAGCTTGCCTGGGAAGCAGTGATGTCACCAGCCCCAGCAGGGTCACAGTAACATCCACATCTGTCTCCCAAACACATGGCACTTTTTTGGGGTGGTGGGGGGCAGTTTCCCCCTGCTCCTTTGGGTTTCCAGCTCTAGCAGAACTGGCCAAAGCAGCTTCCATGTGTAACTACCCGGGGTTTTATCCCACATTCTCTAATTCCCCCCCCCCCACCCCTCCAACTGAGGCATCACAGACCTTAAGTGGGGGCCACAAACTGGAGCTCCTTCTGGAACCCGGATAACATGGACCTTAAGTCCAGCCCCTAGCGTCACCATTGTGCAATGACTGGGACTTCCTGCACCCCCTCCCCCCCAGGTTTCTGACCGCTGCCCCCAAAGCACCCCAGTCCAGGCTGGCCCGGGAATCAAACTGCACTTAACTGCTAAGCCACCAGGTTGGCCCAGATGTGCCACTTCCATAGAGCTGGAACCCCAAATACAGTCCTGGAGTACCCTCCAACAGGACTGGTTTCCAGGATAACCCATGTATTCAAATTATCCTGGTACACAGACCAAATGCATGCAGATCTATCTCATGCATATTCAGTGTGGATATTCTGAAAACCTGACTGGCTGGGTGGTCCCCAAAAACTGAGCCATATCACAGATCGCATGGAGCTAACTGCATGAGGCTAGCGCGGAGCCCCGCTCCACTGTAACCTTTGCCTGCCCTCCTGTGACCACGGATGCTGCTGGTCACACCCTCACCTGCCCTCTTGAGGTCACACTCACCAGATGTTCAGTCTCCATATCCAGGGAGCTGGTAGCATCATCCAGGATGAGGATCTGAGGGTCCCGCAGCAGCGCACGGGCGATGGCCACCCTCTGCTTCTGCCCCACGGAGAGCTGTCCCCCCTTCTCGCCAGCATCTATGGGGAGGGGAAAATTCAACCCAAGTGGTTAGTGGGACAGTTTTATTAAGCACCACAGATCCGTGGAGCCCCCACCTCTGCACAGAGGCTCCCAGGGCAGCCAGAACACAGCTGGAGAGCTGGGTAAAGGATTTGAAACAGGGTAGTAAAGGGACCAGCTTGGCACGGGTAGAGAGGTGAAGGAAGTTACTAGCCAAATCATTTCCAGGGGGAGCTGTCTGGTCACACGGGGGAGGCTTCACCTGTCTGGTAGCCCTTATTCAGGTCAGAGATGAAGCCGTCAGCACTGGCGCATTTCGCCGCTGCCTTCACATCCTCCAGGGGCACCTCTCCCAGCCCGTAGGAGATGTTCTCCTGCACGGAGCGGGCAAACAGGACCGGTTCCTGGCTCACCAGGGCCACCTGCAAGCAGAAGGCATGCCCAGATCACAGGGGGTTCTGACGAGGAAGACGCAAGAATCGGAGAATATATATGTGATTTATTCGCAGCCCAAGCCCACTCCGTTTATTCAAGAACCTGTCCCCCAAATCTCTCCCATTCTTTTGCCTGTATCAGTCACACTGCAGTGCAGATAAGATACCTGTGTAATCAGGACATGCACCAAATCCAAGTATCTCTGTCACAGGAGGGTTTAAATAGCAGATTAGACAAACCTGCCAGGGATGGATTCGGCACAGCAGGGATCCTGCTTGGAGGCAAGGGATGGCCTAGAGTAGATAATCTCCTGAGGTCCCTTCCAGTCCCATCTCTCTAATTCTGTGGTAATAGGGTAATTTTGATATTGCTGTGTGGCTTTTGTTTTAAGGTCAGCAGAGCGGTGCCAGGGAAGGGGGAGATCTGTCTGTGCTGAAGGTGGGCGGGAGGACAAATATCATCGCAGGGGTATACGCCTCAACATTCATTGGTTTGCAGAAGTGGGGGGGGGGGGGGCGGTTAAAACTTGTATTTATTGATGGAATAAACCCAGATTTCAGAGAATGTTATGTCTGCTGTGGATTCCAGCATCACGAGTTCATTCTTTGGAAATTATCTTTGGTAGTCTGGATACAGAAACTCCCCTGTCCCTTTTGTGGGGACCTTTGTACTAAGGACAAGATCTGGGGGTCCTGCAATCTATAGCACTTGTAAACTGGACTGTGAAGGGTTTGTCTGTTCGGAAGATGACAGCAGCTCACGCTTTCATCCGTATTCAGAATTAAACTTGACAGAAATAACAGCTGGACCCTGAGCCGAGTCTCCTCCTCCTTGCAGCATGCCGGTGCGGGATAGGCAGGGGAGGGCCTGGATTTAGACCCCCCCCCGACCCATGTGATATAGAAAGGCTGGATGATCTCTCGTCGCTCCCCTCGCCCCCCTACCTTGCTGTGGAAATACTTCTGCTCGTACTCCCAAATCGATTTTCCGTCCAGTAAGATCCTTCCCTCCTGCGGCTGGTAGAACCGCTCCAGGAGCCAGACGCAAGTGGATTTCCCTGCGGCAGAGGGGCCCACCAGGGCGGTGACCTCACCGGGCCTCAGCTGGAAGGAGACGTCCTGCAGGAGTGAGGGGAGAGAGAGATAAGACAGAGACTGGAGGAGAGCAGAACGTGAATGACTACGGAAGACAAAGAAGACAAGATGAAGCTATTGGATGTCCTTCACCCCTGCCCTCTGTCCTTCACAGCTGACCCCCAGAAAGCCCGTCAGACCCTGCAGGACTGAGCCGTGTTACAGGCAGACTTACTCCAGGAAGGATGGGGGTGGGGAGGGGGTGTCTGCACTCACAACACGACACTGCGCCTCCCGCACCGATCCCTGCCATACCTTCAGCACCGGGGTGCCCGGGCGGCTGGGGTAGGAGAAGGACACGTTCTGGAAGGTCACGTGGCCTTCCAGGGTCTCCGGCGCCAGGCTCCCTGTGGCTGCGATCCTGGGACTCCTGTGCATGTACTCAAAGATCTTCTCTGAGGCTCCCACTGCCTTCTTCACGTCGGGGTACATCCTGAGCAGCACCTGAGAGAGACACACAGGCCGATACAGTAAAAATCGCGGGAGAGCACGCGCACAGGCCACTCTCCTGTGTGCGCGATTCAGTAAATAAAAATATTCAAATTAGGGCCCGCGGTAAAAAGAGGCGCTAGGGACACTAGTGCGTCCCTAGAGCCTCTTTTTTGACAGGAGCTGCGGCTGTCAGCGGGTTTGACAGCCGACGCTCAATTTTGCCGGTGTTGGTTCTCAAATCCGCTGACAGCCACGGGTTCGGAAACCAGACGCTGGCAAAATTGAGCGTCCGGTTTTCAACCCAGGAGCCGCAGGTCGATTTTAAATTTATTATTTTTTAAATTTTTTATTATTTTTAACTTTTGGGACCTCCGACTTAATATCACCATGATATTAAGTCAGAGAGTGTACAGAAAAGAAGTTTTTACTGCTTTTCTGTGCACTTCCCCGGCACCGGCAGAAATTAACGCCAGCTTTGGGTAGGCGCTAATTTCTGAAAGTAAAATGTGCGGCTTGGCTGCACATTTTACTTTCTGTATCGTGCGGGAATGACTAATAGGGCCATCAATATGCATTTGCATGTTGCGGGCGCTATTAGTTTCGGAAAGGTTGGCCGCGCGTTTTCGACGCGCTATTACCCCTCCACACCCTTTAACACCGACAACGAACTGCGCTCTCAGGCACCAAGATTGTAAAGCAGAATTAGATGGTGTGGATGGGCAGACAAGACAGGCCGCGTGGTCTTCTTCTGCCATCACTTTTCAATGTTTCTAAGAGAGGGAGATCCTCAGGGACTGGATACGGTCTCACTACCGAAGGCAAGGAGGATTAAACCGCAGCGCAATCAGATATGTACATTCACATTTCATTACAGAAATTCCCCTTAACCCTGCTCTGAAGGATGGGGAGGCGGGCTTCCATATCCCCTCGGCTTTTTTCCCCTCTCTTGCTCTGTTCTGGTGAGAAGGAAGGGAGGGCTCTGGGTTCTTATGCCCCCCACCTCAGTTCTTGCCCCTCTCTGCCCGGCTCTTGCAGTGAAAGGCTGCAGGTTCCAGCGGATGACGAAGCCTCGTCAGTGTGTCCGAGGTCTCGGGGTGCACTTACCTCCATCGCGGGGGTGAACTGCAGCTCATACAGAACAAATGCCACCAGGTCTCCGCTGCTGACGTAGCCGGCGGTCACCAGGCGGCCCCCATAGTACAGGATCCCCACTTTCAGAGCCAGCCCGGAGAGCTAGAGGCAGTGAGAGGCAGAAGAGGCTGTCACATTACATCCCTGATATACAGAGCCAGCCCGGGCAGCTGGAGTCAGTGAGAGGCAGAAGAGGCTGTCACATTACATCCCTGATATACAGAGCCAGCCCGGAGAGCTAGAGGCAGTGAGAGGCAGAAGAGGCTGTCACATTACATCCCTGATATACAGAGCCAGCCCGGGCAGCTGGAGTCAGTGAGAGGCAGAAGAGGCTGTCACATTACATCCCTGATATACAGAGCCAGCCCGGAGAGCTAGAGGCAGTGAGAGGCAGAAGAGGCTGTCACGTTACATAAGAACATAAGAACATAAGAAAATGCCATACTGGGTCAGACCAAGGGTCCATCAAGCCCAGCATCCTGTTTCCAACAGTGGCCAATCCAGGCCATAAGAACCTGGCAAGTACCCAAAAACTAAGTCTATTCCATGTAACCATTGCTAATGGCAGTGGCTATTCTCTAAGTGAACCTAATAGCAGGTAATGGACTTCTCCTCCAAGAACTTATCCAATCCTTTTTTAAACACAGCTATACTACCTGCACGAACCACATTCTCTGGCAACAAATTCCAGAGTTTAATTGTGCGTTGAGTAAAAAAGAACTTTCTCCGATTAGTTTTAAATGTGCCCCATGCTAACTTCATGGAGTGTCCCCTAGTCCTTCTACTATCTGAAAGAGTAAATAACCGATTCACATCTACCCATTCTAGACCTCTCATGATTTTAAACACCTCTATCATATCCCCCCTCAGTCGTCTCTTCTCCAAGCTGAAAAGTCCTAATCTCTTTAGTCTTTCCTCATAGGGGAGTTGTTCCATTCCCCTTATCATTTTGGTAGCCCTTCTCTGTACATCCCTGATATACAGAGCCAGCCCGGAGAGCTGGAGTCAGTGAGAGGCAGAAGAGGCTGTCACGTTACATCCCTGATATACAGAGCCAGCCCGGGCAGCTGGAGTCAGTGAGAGGCAGAAGAGGCTGTCACGTTACATCCCTGATATACAGAGCCAGCCCGGAGAGCTAGAGGCAGTGAGAGGCAGAAGAGGCTGTCACGTTACATCCCTGATATACAGAGCCAGCCCGGAGAGCTAGAGGCAGTGAGAGGCAGAAGAGGCTGTCACATTACATCCCTGATATACAGAGTCAGCCCGGAGAGCTGGAGCCAGTGAGAGGCAGAAGAGGCTGTCACGTTACATCCCTGATATACAGAGCCAGCCCGGAGAGCTGGAGTCAGTGAGAGGCAGAAGAGGCCGTCACGTTACATCCCTGATATACAGAGCCAGCCCGGAGAGCTAGAGGCAGTGAGAGGCAGAAAAGGCTGTCACATTACATCCCTGATATACAGAGCCAGCCTGGAGAGCTGGAGGCAGCGAGAGGCAGAAGAGGCTGTCACATTACATCCCTGATATACAGAGCCAGCCCGGAGAGCTGGAGTCAGTGAGAGGCAGAAGAGGCTGTCACGTTACATCCCTGATATACAGAGCCAGCCCGGGCAGCTGGAGTCAGTGAGAGGCAGAAGAGGCTGTCACGTTACATCCCTGATATACAGAGCCAGCCCGGAGAGCTAGAGGCAGTGAGAGGCAGAAGAGGCTGTCACGTTACATCCCTGATATACAGAGCCAGCCCGGAGAGCTAGAGGCAGTGAGAGGCAGAAGAGGCTGTCACATTACATCCCTGATATACAGAGCCAGCCCGGGCAGCTGGAGTCAGTGAGAGGCAGAAGAGGCTGTCACGTTACATCCCTGATATACAGAGCCAGCCCGGAGAGCTAGAGGCAGTGAGAGGCAGAAGAGGCTGTCACGTTACATCCCTGATATACAGAGCCAGCCCGGAGAGCTAGAGGCAGTGAGAGGCAGAAGAGGCTGTCACATTACATCCCTGATATACAGAGTCAGCCCGGAGAGCTGGAGCCAGTGAGAGGCAGAAGAGGCTGTCACGTTACATCCCTGATATACAGAGCCAGCCCGGAGAGCTGGAGTCAGTGAGAGGCAGAAGAGGCCGTCACGTTACATCCCTGATATACAGAGCCAGCCCAGAGAGCTAGAGGCAGTGAGAGGCAGAAAAGGCTGTCACATTACATCCCTGATATACAGAGCCAGCCTGGAGAGCTGGAGGCAGCGAGAGGCAGAAGAGGCTGTCACATTACATCCCTGATATACAGAGCCAGCCCGGAGAGCTGGAGTCAGTGAGAGGCAGAAGAGGCTGTCACGTTACATCCCTGATATACAGAGCCAGCCCGGAGAGCTAGAGGCAGTGAGAGGCAGAAGAGGCTGTCACGTTACATCCCTGATATACAGAGCCAGCCCGGAGAGCTAGAGGCAGTGAGAGGCAGAAGAGGCTGTCACATTACATCCCTGATATACAGAGCCAGCCCGGGCAGCTGGAGTCAGTGAGAGGCAGAAGAGCCATCACATTACATCCCTGATATACAGAGCCAGCCCGGAGAGCTAGAGGCAGTGAGAGGCAGAAGAGGCTGTCACGTTACATCCCTGATATACAGAGCCAGCCCGGAGAGCTGGAGTCAGTGAGAGGCAGAAGAGGCTGTCACGTTACATCCCTGATATACAGAGGCAGCCCGGAGAGCTAGAGGCAGTGAGAGGCAGAAGAGGCTGTCACGTTACATCCCTGATATACAGAGCCAGCCCGGAGAGCTAGAGGCAGTGAGAGGCAGAAGAGGCTGTCACGTTACATCCCTGATATACAGAGCCAGCCCGGAGAGCTAGAGGCAGTGAGAGGCAGAAGAGGCTGTCATGTTACATCCCTGATATACAGAGCCAGCCCGGAGAGCTGGAGCCAGTGAGAGGCAGAAGAGGCTGTCACATTACATCCCTGATATACAGAGTCAGCCCGGAGAGCTGGAGCCAGTGAGAGGCAGAAGAGGCTGTCACATTACATCCCTGATATACAGAGCCAGCCCGGAGAGCTAGAGGCAGTGAGAGGCAGAAGAGGCTGTCACATTACATCCCTGATATACAGAGTCAGCCCGGAGAGCTGGAGCCAGTGAGAGGCAGAAGAGGCTGTCACATTACATCCCTGATATACAGAGCCAGCCCGGAGAGCTAGAGGCAGTGAGAGGCAGAAGAGGCTGTCACGTTACATCCCTGATATACAGAGCCAGCCCGGGCAGCTGGAGGCAGTGAGAGGCAGAAGAGGCTGTCACGTTACATCCCTGATATACAGAGCCAGCCCGGAGAGCTAGAGGCAGTGAGAGGCAGAAAAGGCTGTCACATTACATCCCTGATATACAGAGCCAGCCCGGAGAGCTAGAGGCAGTGAGAGGCAGAAGAGGCTGTCACATTACATCCCTGATATACAGAGTCAGCCCGGAGAGCTGGAGCCAGTGAGAGGCAGAAAGAGGCCGTCACGTTACATCCCTGATATACAGAGCCAGCCCGGAGAGCTGGAGTCAGTGAGAGGCAGAAGAGGCCGTCACGTTACATCCCTGATATACAGAGCCAGCCCGGAGAGCTAGAGGCAGTGAGAGGCAGAAGAGGCTGTCACATTACATCCCTGATATACAGAGCCAGCCCGGAGAGCTAGAGGCAGTGAGAGGCAGAAGAGACTGTCACATTACATCCCTGATATACAGAGGCAGCCCGGAGAGCTAGAGGCAGTGAGAGGCAGAAGAGGCTGTCACGTTACATCCCTGATATACAGAGCCAGCCCGGAGAGCTAGAGGCAGTGAGAGGCAGAAGAGGCTGTCACGTTACATCCCTGATATACAGAGGCAGCCCGGAGAGCTGGAGTCAGTGAGAGGCAGAAGAGGCTGTCACGTTACATCCCTGATATACAGAGCCAGCCCGGAGAGCTAGAGGCAGTGAGAGGCAGAAGAGGCTGTCACGTTACATCCCTGATATACAGAGGCAGCCCGGAGAGCTAGAGGCAGTGAGAGGCAGAAGAGGCTGTCACGTTACATCCCTGATATACAGAGGCAGCCCGGAGAGCTAGAGGCAGTGAGAGGCAGAAGAGGCTGTCACATTACATCCCTGATATACAGAGCCAGCCCGGAGAGCTAGAGGCAGTGAGAGGCAGAAGAGGCTGTCACGTTACATCCCTGATATACAGAGCCAGCCCGGAGAGCTAGAGGCAGTGAGAGGCAGAAGAGGCTGTCACATTACATCCCTGATATACAGAGCCTCCAGCTGGAGCAGTGGGAGAATCAAGAAGCTGTCAGATTACAAGGCCTTTATCTCTGGGATACAGTACAGGGGGTGAGGATTTCTAAGCAGGAGCAAAGGCTGGGCACCTTCCAGCTTCCCTCTCTAAGAAAAATCATTAGTCGCTTGGGATCCACAGGTCACAAGCAAGGAGACCCTTGACAGAATCAGCCTGCAGTCCATGCTGGAAATGTGTCGGCTTTGCCTCAGGATCAACGGCTGAAGGCTGTGCTTTACGGCCAATTTAAGGACCCGGCCGGGACACAGAGGCAGGTTAGAGCTCAGAGACAGCCACCGTTTCAAGCATGGTCTGCAGACATTCAGCTTTCCCACTGGTAACTGGGAGAACACTGCCCACGACCGTTCAGGGCTCAGAAGCTGGGTCAAGGCTGGGCCAGGACAGTAATGTTTCACATTTCGGGAAGATCTGTGGCCAGCGGTAGAATGCAGCTCTCTGTAGAGGCACTTCCACTGCTCGACCACTAGGTGTCACTGTGCGAGCAGCTTGGTCCCTTCCTTCTCTCCCCGGGACTGGGCGCCTAATCGTATCATTATTATGGTTAGTTAAAGTTAAAGTCTCACACTGTTGGTCCACATAAAGCCGGCGTAGGCCGCGGCCTCCTTCTTGTTCAGCAGGTACGTCTCGCTCAGTCTCTCGCTGTAGCGCTCGGCCTCCTCCTCCTCGGCCGCGAAGCTCCGGACCGTCTTCATGTTGGCCAGGGTCTCCGAGGCCGCCTGGTTAGCCCGGGCTAGAGACGCCTGCACGTGGATGGCCAGTTCCTGGGGGAGGGGGGAGAGGAGCAGATCAAGAAACCCATCACACTCGGATTAAAAACTCCCGGCGCAGAGGCCTTTAGCGAGGTCTCGTCGGAGACTCCGGCGATGCAAATCCATCCAGAGAGGCAAACAGCAGAGAGCCTGCAGCCTGCTCGGTCCCCCATAACCAGGGAGCGTCACGGCCACTGCAGAACGGAAAGACGTGTACAGCGTGTGAACCTCCTCACGAATACAGCGGGTCGAGGGGTGCGGCAGACGGAGGGAGGCTGTCTGTATTATACACATGGGATTTAGAGGGGGGGTCACTAAGAGCTGGGAAATGTGAGGGGGATAAGAGGAGATGAGAGGTGCGACAGCACTGGAGGTGAGGGGTGATAGCTTCATAATGGGGGGGTCACTAAGAGATGAGGGGGAGCTGGGAAATGTGAGGGGGATAAGAGGAGATGAGAGGTGCGACAGCCATATACTGGAGGTGAGGGGTGATAGCTTCATAATGGGGGGGGGGGTCACTAAGAGATGAGGGGAGCTGGGAGATGGCATCGTTCTGCTCTTTGAAGCCTTTTTCTGCTCATGCTCTACACCTCCTTCTCTTTGTAATGCTTTTGTACAGTGCTGAGTACACTGACAGCCTGTTATAATTACACCCTGTGGCTTTCTTTGCCATTAATGTTATCTTGCTCTGGTGACCTTTTCAGGGTGTGGCTGGGACTCCAGGAGCCCAGGTTAGGGCCCCCCCCCCCCCCCCGAGACCTGCACTCGTGAGATTGATGGCGATTATACCTGGTAGAAGGTTCCAGAGAGTTTGGGGATGACCATGATGACCGGGAGCCCGAGGAGGGTGAAGAGGGAGAGTTTCCAGGACAGCCACAGCATGGAGGCGAAGAGAAAGACGGCCCTCATCAGGTACCACATGACAAGGCTCAGCTTACTGCTCAGAGACTCGCTCATCTCCTGCGTGTCTGCCGTGATGCGCGAAGTGATGTCACCTGGGGACGCAAGAGAAAGGCAGAGACGGGAGTCACAACTAGAGAAACCAGAGCCGTCGCTGGGGGTTCCGGAGTCACAACCAGAGCAACCAGAGCCGTCGCTGGGGGTCCCGGAGCCACAACCAGAGCAACCGGAGCCGTCGCTGGGGGTTCCGGAGTCACAACCAGAGCAACCGGAGCCGTCGCTGGGGGTTCCGGAGTCACAACCAGAGAAACCGGAGCCGTCGCTGGGGGTTCCGGAGTCACAACCAGAGCAACCGGAGCCGTCGCTGGGGTTCCGGAGCCACAACCAGAAAAAACAGAGCCGTCGCTGGGGGTTCCGGAGCCACAACCAGAGCAACCAGAGCCATCACTGGGGGTTCTGGAGCCACAACCAGAGAAACCGGAGCCGTCACTGGAGGCTCCAGAGACACAAACAGCGGTACTGGAACCTTCACCGGAGATACCGGAGACAAAACCAGAGATACTGGAACCGTTAATGAAAGATACCAGAGCCAACACTCGAGATCCATTATCTGAATTCAAGAATGCATGGAACGAGCACAAGGATTGTAGAGTTGAACAGTTGCGTGGATGGGCAGATTAAGGCTGTATGGTCTTTTTCTGCTGTCATATTTCTATGTTTCTATACTGGAGTCATAACCAGAAGTACTGGAGCCACCATCAGAGATACTGGAGATGCCAGAGAAGCAAACAAAGATACCAGAACCATCATCAGAGATACCAGAGTCACCACCAGAGATACTGGAGATGTCAGAGAAGCAAACAAAGATACCAGAACCATCATCAGAGATACCAGTGATACTAGTCCCATTAATGAAAGATACCAGTACCATCAGTGGCGATAACGGAGCCACTACCAGAGATACCAGAGTCACCACCAGAGATACCAGAGCCACCATCAGAGACACTGGAACCATCACCAAAGATATCAGAGTGATAATCATAGATACTGAAGCCATCACTAGAGCTACTGGAACTATTAGTGAAAGATACCAGTCACCAGCAGAGATACCAGAGTCTTACTGGAGCTATCACCAGAGATATTTTTTGTAATTTATACAGTATTCCTGAACTATATTTTGTATATTGGTGGTCTATGACCAAGGTGCTATTTTTATGTATATTATGCTGTGCTTTTTATTATATTCATCACTTTGGTTTGAATCCTGGGAATCTAAAAGCTGCTGTATAAAAATTTAAATAAATGAAATAGAATGAAATTCCAGGGACACTATCAGAGATACCGGAGCCATCACTGGAGATACCAGAGTCATAGCCAGAAATACCTGAAGCACTTGACGAGATACTAGAACCATTAATAAAAGATACTGGAGACATCATCAGAGATACTGGAAGTCCTTACCAGGGATACTTAAGATCTGCTCGGAGATCCCACAGTTCACTGCCCTCCACCCCCCCTGGGTCTGACACTATGACCTCTGGGTCAGACCTTTGCCTCCCCGTGTGTTGTGCATGCACCACCGGGTCGACAAGGATGTTTCAGCCTGCAGGAAGTGGAGATATGAACTGTTGGGCAAATGAGTGACGTTTTGACGATCCCACGCAGGGCAAGTCGCCTTGGAGACGAGCAACGCATGCGGTGGGGGGGGTCACCTGTCTGTATGGTGTCGAAAAAAGCCAACTCCTGCCGCAGCACGGACTGGAAGACCCGGCTCTGGATGCCCATGTGGACGAGGCTCATGGTGATGTTGTAGAGGCAGTCACAGATGAACTCCGTCACGGCGCTGAGGAGAGATACAGAGACAACCCCACCGCACCCCAAAACAAGGTTATTTTACTAGGAGAATGACCCCCACCTCACTGTAACCCCCTTCCCTCACCTCCCCAAGCTGCATTAAGTCCTCCTGCATGAATATTGTTACCTGTATTTATTCATCTAGGAAATATCCAAGCTAAATCCATAGAAAAAAACCCAGCTAAAGGAGAGAGCGAGCGAGCGAGCCCCTGAAAGATCCACTCTGGTGGGGAGAGGAGGGAGGCCTGGGGGTGGCTGAGGCACCACGCTGACGGGGAGGGGGAGGGGAAGGTGTGTCCGAACAGGAGGGCTTCTTACCTTCCAATGGTGAGGAGGGACATTATCAGTATGGCGGTGCCGAACGCCAAGGGGTTCTCCTCGTTCAGGATCCAGTCCGTCATGCACCCCGTGTAATGAGGGATGGCCATCTCGCCTGCAACAGGGAGGTGGACCTCAGTAAATGTACGTCGGAATGGCAGGGGGGGGGGGAGCGAGGGAATCGGCGGAGGGAGGGAGAGCAATTTCCATGATCTCATCCCGGGCCGCCTCTCTGATAAAAGCCATTACCCCAGGGGCACACAACGGAGTGACCGTGCAGCCAGCCGTGAAAAAATCCCCAAAACCTAGCAATTTATTACATTCACACTGGCAATCTCTCTGTGGGCACAGCCAAGCTCACGGCGCAGTGACAGCACAGGATGATTTAGGGTGCCTGTTTGTTCCCATTTTGTAACGATGGGATAAAAGTTTAGCGTGTCTGGCCCTAAGTGATTTCCTGAAAGCCGCATGACGAGGTGGCAGCGGTGGAACTGGAACTCGGGTCTGCAGGTGTCACAGCCTCTGTGCTCTCAGCAGGAGGCTGCCACACGGTGACAGCTGGTGGCAGTAGTGGGATTGGAACCTGGGTCTTTCCCACCAAGACCACATTGCCAGCCCACTTAACCTCTCTGTGTCGCACATTGTACCGAAAAGTGCTGTGTATGGAACTTACCCAAGGATGACACCACCACCAGAACAGCCACGACCAGAAAGCGGCCAGCATAGGGGCTGATGCAGGACAGAAGCTTGCCCAGAGAAGCTGAGGACTGCTCCTTCGTCTCACTCTCACGCTCAAAGGGAGAAAAGTGGTGCCACAATACAGCCGCGACCACGGTGATGAGATAGGTGAATGCCAATACATCCCACCGGCCCCATCCACAGAGGAGCTCTGCCGTGGCCTGAGGATCAATGAAAGAGATCAGAGTGGCATAGCAGGGGAGCAGCAGGGAGAGGAGAGTCAGGCACAGGAGCAGCACCTGCCGCTGTAACCGGGCAGGAAGCCCCCAGGCCGCGCACACAGCCTGCGCAGTAACAGCCAGGAGGCCCAGGCGGGCTAGTGAGGAGATCCAGGTAATAGCCAGAGGTTCCTGCAGCTGCAGGAGAGGACAGAGCAGCAGGAGTAGCTGAACAGCTGCAAAGTCCAGAGCCGGGAGCAACCACAGGGCCAGTGCTGGCTTCATCCTCCCAGACTGCAGAAGGGTCCAGCCAAGAGACCTAAGAACGAAACACACAGACAGTCAGAGCCCAGAAACACAGAGCAGGCACAGGCAATTAGTACACAAGCAACACCCAGAGACAGAGGCCAGTAACAGCATGCAGAGACATTACACAGAGGCAAAGCATACACAGAGACAGTCAGCACCCACAGAGAGACATCACAAAGTGACAGACAGAAGCCAGTGACAGAGACAGTACAGAGGCAAAGCCCACACAGAGACAGTCAGCGCCCAGAGAGAGACATCACACAGTGACAGACAGAAGCCAGTGACAGAGACAGTACAGCGACAAAGCGCACACAGATTCAGTCAGTGCCCAGAGACATCACGCAGTGACAGAGAGCAGGCAGAGACAGTAAACAGAGACAGAAGGAGCAGCATCCCGTTACAGCAGAGAGATCCAAGAGAAGCTCACACTTAAGGATGAATTTATACGGAAACAAAATCCGATTACTGCAGAGACCGTGTTATAGGCACAGGGATGCTGAGGGGAGGGGGGCGGTTCTTAACCTGTGAGGGATAATCACCCCATCCCCTATAGACCGAGGGTGATTTATCTCTATACATGGCTCCGAATCTGCCAGATGTTTATTGGCACCCGGACAGATGTTCGGCTGTCCTGCCAGCCCAGGATCGGGGGGACGGGACTGAGCCCTTAGTGCCACGGTACCGGCAGACTGCGGTCAGAGCGTATACCGTCGCGCTTGGTAGATGAGTCCTAAGCCCCGTCCGATCCCTGCTCGCCCAGGATCCTTCTCACCTCCTCCTGCCCTCCCTCGCCCCGAGTCAGAGAAGGAGAACGGTGCAGACCCCGCCGGTGTCCGTCTTTCCCGGGAGATTCCCCCGCAGCAGAGTGAAAGCGAAGGCTGCCGGTGTCCGCCCCGCCCCCTCCCCCGCCGCAGGTGTCAGTCTGGCCGTCCGCCCCTCCTCGGATTTCCCCCGCTCTCGGGGCAGTTACGGGAAAGTGAAAGTAAAAGCGAAAATGCGGAGGGAGTCGGGGGCGCCCTCTGGCGGGGACTCGGCGGGGGCTCAGTGCGAGAGGAGCGGCGATCGGCGGCGGCAGCTTCCTGGCGAGGCTCTGCCGGGCTCACCCCCGCATTGGACCCCGAACCCGTTCCGAGAGGCCCGAAAAACTGATCTCCCGGCCCGTGCTTCAGCCTGGCTTTTGCATGTAAGTGGGGGGAGGGCTGGGGCAGGAGGGATAAGGAGTGAAGTGGATAAAGTGACTGGGGGGATTGTGCTTTTTGTATACAGATGCAGACAGATAAACCTCTCTTGCATTCAGCAGTCTCAGGCGAGTCTAGTGCAGAGAAATGCATCAGACTGATGCCCACCCCTAACCTGCACGTTTTTATTAATGTCATACATACTTAATGCCAGAGGATGTGGTTAGTGCAGTTAGTATAGCTGTGTTTAAAAAAGGATTGGATAAGTTCTTGGAGGAGAAGTCCATTACCTGCTATTAAGGTCACTTAGAGAATAGCCACTGCCATTAGCAATGGTTACATGGAATAGACTTAGTTTTTGGGTACTTGCCAGGTTCTTATGGCCTGGATTGGCCTCTGTTGGAAACAGGATGCTGGGCTTGATGGACCCTTGGTCTGACCCAGTATGGCATTTTCTTATGTTCTTATGTTCTCCATGCCAGGCGCCCTGACTCCTTCCTTGTGATGACGAAGATGAAGATGATGAAGGCCGCCCCTCTCCTCCTGGCGCTCTTCCTCCTGGATGCCACCCTCACCTCCCTCCTGACCTGGCTGTGCCTGCGCTTTTATCCCTTCTCGCTCCTCAGTGCCACCTGGGCCCTGGCACTCCTGCGACTGGCGCTGCTCTGCGGGGCGGCACGGACGCTGCCTCCGGCCCTGGGGCGCCCGCCGCCCCGGCGCGTGTTCCTGCACCTGCTGGTCCTCACCCTCGCGTCTCCTGCCTGTGACACGGCCCGCTTCCTCCTCCTCCGGGAGCCCGTGGACCTGCGCTCCGGGGTGGCCTGCGCCCTGCTGCCCCTGCACGCAGCCTGCCTGCTCGCCGGCCTCTTCTGGGAGCTCCTCGTACCCTGGCGCCCGGGGAAGGACAGCGGCGGAGCCGGGACGGAGGGGAACGGCAGGAGGAAGGCCCGGGAAGCTCTGGGGCGGCTCTGGGTTTACTCCAAGCCTGACAAAGTGCCTCTGTCCGGGGCCTTCATCTTCCTCACCCTCGCAGTTATATGTAAGTGTCTCTGTCCGTGTATGTGTCAGCCTCGGGTCTCCGGATGCGTTTGATCTCCTCATTCTGTAACAGAAGGAACCCCACACTCATTACCTCTCCGGGTCGCCAATGCCTGCCAATGTTACTGTGTACAATTCTGGTCGCCGCATCTCAAAAAAGATATAATTGCGATGGAGAAGGTACAGAGAAGGGCGACCAAAATGATAAAGGAGATGGAACAACTCCCCTATGAGGAAAGGCTAAAGAGGTTAGGACTTTTCAGCTTGGAGAAGAGACGGCTGAGGGGGGATATGATAGAGGTGTTTAAAATCATGAGAGGTCTAGAACGGGTAGATGTGAATCGGTTATTTACTCTTTCAGATAGTAGAAGGACTAGGGGGCACTCCATGAAGTTAGCATGGGGCACATTTAAAACTAATCGGAGAAAGTTCTTTTTTACTCAACGCACAATTAAACTCTGGAATTTGTTGCCAGAGGATGTGGTTAGTGCTGTTAGCATAACTGGGTTTAAAAAGGATTGGATAAGTTCTTGGAGGAGAAGTCCATTACCTGCTATTAAGTTCACTTAGAGAATAGCCACTGCCATTAGCAATGGGAACATGGAATAGACTTAGTTTTTGGGTACTTGCCAGGTTCTTATGGCCTGGATTGGCCACTGTTGGAAACAGGATGCTGGGCTTGATGGACCCTTGGTCTGACCCAGTATGGCATTTTCTTATGTTCTTAACTCATGCATGTTCAGTTGTGGATATCCTGAAAACCCGACTGACTTGGGACAGGTTTGGGAAGCCCATGGTCCCCGGTGATCACAGCTCCTTCATTCCTTGCACTTCTCCCAGGGTCGTGGTCCCAGTGCTCTTCTGGCAGTTTCCAGTGGATGGGCCTTGTTGTGCCTGTCTGCATTCAGCCCCTCTGACCTCAGCACGTCCCAGGCATGAGGTGGGGCACAGCCTCCAGTTCTGTGCACAGAATCTGCACTTGTTGCTGGCTTTTTTTTTTCTTTCTATACTGGCTGTGACCCAACCTGTCCATAACCCACTGTCCTGTGACTCTCATCTTTAGGTTCAAGTGCACTTCTCCTTAGCCATTCCTGCATCAGGTTTTGTTCTGCCGGTGATTGCTGAAGTCACTTTAGTTTTTCCCATTGTCGTTTCTGCATTTGCCGCTTGTTTGTCTTTTTTCTGATCCCAACTGTTTAAAGAGGGGTTTTTTTTTTTCACCTGGAACATTTACATCATGGCAGTGACGTAATTCTCTAACCGCAGCAGATAAAGGCCATTTTATGCCCAATTCTCTCTTTCCTTTGGGATGATTCATTTGCCTTGTTCCTGCTCATTCTGTGAAAGCAATGTCTTTGAGACCCTAAATCCTCTTTATTTACACCCTCCTCTTCTTCCAGGTGAGATGTTTATCCCTTATTACACGGGGAAGGTGATTGATATTCTGGGATCCCGGTACAGAGAGGCCAAATTCTACACCGCCATCTCACTCATGGCTCTGTTCTCCATGGCAAGGTCAGTACACAGGGGGACCCCCAAAATCAAGAGGGGGGAGTGTACCCCAGGGTTGCATCTCTTTCATGGCTGTGTACTCCATGGCAGAAGCAGTGGTCATGGATGACTTACAGGGGATTGGGAGGAACTCACCGTAGAAGGTAGAAAAATGTCTCCTTTTGATAAGGTAACTTCATCTAAAAAGAGAAATTCTCCTACAACTGAATCATCTTCTTCTTCCAGATTTTATGCTCCTATAAAATATCTCCTGCTCTGTCGGCCTGGCATGGTTATTAAGTTTATAATATGATGTCTGTGTTATCAGTGCTATGTTTGGGCTTCTCCAGTCCTAGCACATCTGTATTCACCTCTGTACCTTCTCCCCACCAGCTCCTTGTCCGCTGGCTGCAGAGGTGGCCTATTCACGCTCACCATAGTCCGGCTTACTCAGCGACTCCGGGTCCTACTCTTTCGGGCCGTGGTACAGCAAGAAATCGGATTCTTTGAATCCACCAAAACAGGTAACCAACACAGCTGATGGTTGTGATGTAATAGGTTAAGATTGCGATTGAGTTCTGGGGTCCACACTTCAAGAAACCTGTTGGGAAATCAAGTCCAGAGGAGGCCTGAATAGGGCCTATGAGGAAAGTGTGAACGAATCAGGTTTATTAGGCTGGAGGAGAGAGGACTGAGGGCTTTGTCTCTTTTCAAATCTGTGGACAGCCCTGAGGGGGCAGACAGGATGAGAAGTGAAGTAAGAAAGCTCGAGGGGTGGTGAAATGCTTACCAGCTAAGATTCAATGCAAAATACTGCAGAGTCCTGTATTTGAGGTGCAGAAGTCCAGAGGAGCACTACACAATGAGGGGGGCGAGATGCTGCTGGGTACCAACCAGGAGACGGACCTCAGGGTGATCATGCTGCCAGATAAGGTAGCATGGCACCTGATATCTGCACGATGGGATTTGTAGTGAGAGTTGTCACAAATTACATCACATGCATACTGGATCCCAGTCAGTCCAGACATGTGGGTTATGTCCCTCTCTACCAGCAGATGGAGACAGAGAGAAAAAGCTCAAGGCAGACCTCACCTCCCCTCCCCATATAGAGGTCTGGTACTGCCTTCAGCTCTTCAATATCCTATGTCAAAGCTATTGTTTGCTTTGGTTTCCAAATCAACATCGCAACCAGAAGCTGATGCAGCTAAGAAATTTCACTCCCTGGTCATTAATAATGCACCGGAAGCAAACCTTTTCCAGTGGAAAGAAAGCTGTAGAACTTGGGGTCATGATATGAGAGTGCACTGGGGTAGACTCAGGAATGACGCGAGCTGCTTTTTCAAGGAAAGGGTGGTGGATGCCTGGAATGTCCTCCCGGAGGAGGTAGTGGAGACTCAGTAACTATCTAACCCCCAAAAGGCAGGGGATAAACACAGAGCATCCCTAGTGGCAAGAGGATTGTAATCAAGCACTGGGGTAACCTGCACGGAGCGGCAGTTACTGCCCCAAGCACCTTGCTGGGCAGACTGGAAGGACCATTTGAGTCTTTGTCTGCCATCATCTACTGTGTTACTATGACCATTATGTCCACTGGGAGCTGGTCTCGGGTCTCCCATCGAACAGAATAGCAATCTGCTGCTGCCCCTTGCAACTTCCTGACATGGTGGATTCTGTCGCAGGTGAGATCACCTCCCGCCTGGCCACCGACACGGCGCTCATGAGTCGCTCCATTGCACTGAACGTGAACGTTTTCCTGCGCAGCCTGATGAAGGCGGTGGGGATCTACTGCTTCATGCTGAACCTCTCCTGGCAGCTCACGCTGTTCACGCTCATCGACACGCCCATCACCGCGCTGATCCAGGAGATCTACAACCGCTACTACGAGGTATGAGCCCCCAGACCAATCCCCTGGCCCACGTTGGGGTCTCCTTGAAGATTCTTGCCGTCTGCTCAGTCTTCCCATTACTTATGTTGCTTAATTACAGTTATGTTCCATTTTCAGTAAACTGATGATTAGATTTTTTTAAAATTAACCCAGCTGGCATGGGGGCAGCCATCTTGTTGGTCAGCAATATCACAGACGGCGTATGTTATGTCTCACTTCGTTATCAGGAACATTTTACTTATCAGTATTGCTTTGAATCGTAAATCTGAGGCAGACCCGTACAATGTTATAAAGATAAGAGAGACTGTGCTGTTTCACTGGGCTCAGACCGAAAAGAAATAGAACATTTTGTCATCAGTGACAGCGTCCCCTGGTAAACAAGATGGCCGCCCCCACGTCCTTAAAATAATTTCGCTTTCACCACCTTGTGTGGCCTGGGTAAATATCTTTGGAGACTTCCCTGCCTGTGCTCGGTGGGGTTTAAAACCAGGACTGGGGGCAGCTGTGACCCCAGCACCCACAGAGCACCCACAGCTTGAGCAGATGCTTGGTTTGAAAATGATGCACGAGGGCCGTGGTTTCGTTATGCCGTCTGAACCGTGGGAGTTTCCCCCCTCTTGTCGTCTCTTCGCAGAGCGTAGTGAAGGAAGTGCAGGACTCCATCGCCCGATCCAGCCACCTGGCCGGGGAGACCGTTCACGCCATCAGGACGGTGCGCAGCTTCGGCACGGAGCAGGAGGAGGCAGAGCGGTACGGCGCCCGGCTGCTGGAGACGCACCGGCTGAAGACCCGACGGGATATGATCAGGGCGCTGTACCTGCTGGCCCACAGGGTGTGTATGCACGATCCTTCTCGCCCTGGGCACCGTGATGTGACTGGTTCCAAGGCAGGGGAGGGGATGTAGGCCTGGGATGCCTCCCCCCACCCCATTCCGCTGAGTGATGTTTGTCTGACTCCTGGGATTTGATTTCCGTTCCCTGAATACCGGATCACTCCTCCTGGCCGAGAGCTCCTGAGGAGCAGAAGGGAGAGGGGACAGTTATTCACATCGGTCAGTAGCAGCTGGGTAAACTGGCACGGGACTTACCCCACCGTCATACACAGAGAGTGAGTGACAGAGCCTGGGATTAGAGCTGAGGCCCAGGAGGTCACACACAGAGACTCGGTGACAGAGCCGGGGATTAGAGCTGAGGCCCAGGAGGATAAAGGGACTCACCCTGAGGTCACACACAGAGACTCGGTGACAGAGCCGGGGATTAGAGCCGAGGCACTGGGAAATAAAGGGACTCGCCTCAATGTCACGTACAGAGAGTCAGGCACAGTGCCGGGGATTGGATCTGAGGCTCGGGGGGGTGTATGATAAAGGATCAGTGGCAGAGCTGGGATTAGAGCCCAGGATTTCTCATTCTAAATGTTATTTCCCTGTAGCTCACGAAGTTAGCCGTGCAGGTGATCATGTTGTACTGTGGGCAGCACCTGATCCGCACGGGGCAGATGAGCAGCGGGAACCTGGTGTCCTTCATCATATACCAGGAGGAGTCCGGGCGCTACATACAGGTAAGCACTCTCCGTCTCCTGCAGCCATCTCAGGGATGGAACGCCGCCAAAATTACCTGTGCACCGGGGGGGGGAACAGAGGGAGGAAAAACCAAGGCAAGCACAGGGCCACGCTGCCAGCCCTGACAGGAGCACGCAGAGGAGTAGATCGTACTGACCCAGCCCTTCCCTCTCCCACAGAGTCTGGTGCATATGTACGGGGATATGATCCATTCCATGGGAGCCGCAGAGAAGGTTTTCCAGTATCTGGATCGCAAGTCGACAGTCCCCACGGAGGGGGACCTGAAGCCGAAAGACTTCAAGGGCCACGTCCACTTCCAGAATGTCTCCTTCTCCTACCCCACCCGGCCAGATGTGTCCGTGTTGAAGGTACGGGCAGGGCTCTGGGGGCTGGGGGAGGGGGGGGCCTGTTCTCATGCTTAGGGGTGGGGGGTTCTTAGGGGTTGTAGAGGATGCGCAGCTGCTTAGGATAGCAGAAAGCCCTGAACCAGGGCTGGCGGAAGGGCTCCAACAATGACCGCTGACATCACAATACAGTTAGCCAATGGCAGCACAGCAGCTCTTAACAATGGCCGCTGATGTCACAATGCAGCTAACAAATAGCAGCAGAGTAGCTCTAACAGCAGCTGATGATGTCACAATCTGCTGTGCTGAACCTGTAAGTACCGTGAGGTCATTAATAGCGATGGGGTTTGGTTTGAAACAACATTGTCTGTATCATTTCATGTCGGTTTTTTAAACAAAAAAAAACCCCACAAAATTTTCAGGGTTTTTTTAGTTTGTTTTTAGTGCGCACTAATTTGAAATAGTGCGCACTAAATCAAATAGCGCGTTATATTCCAGTTAGCGCATGCTAATATGAATTACCATACGCTAAAAACTACACTTAAATTGCAAAGCATTCCAAACAAAACTACAAACTCCCAAAATTAAACAAAAACCAAAACGAAATATTTTGCCATGCACCCCCCTGGTAATTAACAGGTTTACATCAGAACTGGAACAGGAGATATGAGGGGGAGAGCTCGCAGGGCTGGGCTGGAAGAGTCAGAGCCGTCTTGTATCCGAGCCACCACAGTGCCACAGCTCCCTCGTAGAAATGTTCCTCGTAGAAATGTTCCTCAGTCAGGTCATACGATGCCCCCACATCAGACATGGCCCTCGCCAGGTGAGAAGACCTAGCAGCCACCGACCAGGGATGTCACAAGTACATGACAGCCTTGTTGTCTCACTCTGTCTTCCAGGACGTCTCTTTCGAGCTTAGGCCGGGGAAAGTCACGGCCCTGGTGGGGCCCTCGGGAGGCGGGAAGACGACCTGCATCTCTCTGCTGGAGCGATTCTATGAGCCCCAGGCGGGAGAGATCCTGCTGGACGGGAGACCCCTGAGGGACTACGACCACAAATATCTCCATACCAAGGTGTGAAAATGAGGGACTAATATCAGAGTAGAAATCCCCTGATTCCAGGGACAGATATCCAGTGTCCCCCTCACGTCACACTCTGTGCACAGATCTGGCAGGCGGGTAGGAGCTGGTGCGCATGGCTCAGTGATACCCTTTCTGCGTTATTTCATGTTATCACACTCTCTGTCTGCACAGATCTCACTGGTGGGACAGGAGCCGGTGTCTCTCTCTGGCTCAGTTACACTATGGCTTTATTTCTCATGCCGTCATACTCTCTGCACAGATCTCACTGGTGGGACAGGAGCCGGTGTCTCTCTCAGGCTCAGGGACGCTATGGCTTTATTTCTCATGCCGTCATACTCTCTGTCTGCACAGATCTCACTGGTGGGACAGGAGCCGGTGTCTCTCTCAGGCTCAGTTACACTATGGCTTTATTTCTCATGCTGTCACACTCTCTTTCTGCACAGATCTCACTTGTGGGACAGGAGCCGGTGTCTCTCTCAGGCTCAGTTACACTATGATTTTATTTCTCATGCCATCATACTCTCTGTCTGCACAGACCTCACTTGTGGGACAGGTGCCGGTGTCTCTCTCAGGCTCAGTTACACTATGGCTTTATTTCTCATGCTGTCACACTCTCTGTCTGCACAGATCTCACTGGTGGGGCAGGAGCCGGTTCTCTTTGCTCGCTCGGTGGCAGAGAACGTTGCGTTCGGGCTGCGAGATTACTCAATGGAGGATGTGGAGACAGCAGCTCAGGAAGCTCATGCCGATCCCTTCATACAGCAGATGGAGAGGAAGTACAGGACAGGTGACATCCCCACCCTGCAAGCAGCACTAACCCCTTTCCCGCCGGCACCCTCTGTCCTCTCCCTGTTTGCTGGTGGGCTGCTGGGCTAGGGCCACATTTAGAGTAGTCTGGAGCAAGTGGAGGACCAGGGCTCCAGTGGCTCGCAGGCCCCGCTCGCCAGGAGAAGCCAGACGGCACGAAAACCGCCCATCGCCTGATCTCTACCAGCTGGCGCCATCGGCTGTTTCAGCACTCTCCAGCTTTGCTTCCCGTTGGCCATCTCTTGGAATGGACCTCTGCAGAGGGAAGCGGCCGGCTCTGGAGAGGGCCAGCCCGAACAGCCTCCCAGCACCCTTCCTGAGGGTTAAAAGGGGCAAAGGAGTAGGAATGTAACCGGAGATCTCTCCGGTCTACTGGGAGCCAGCCGAGGCAAATGTTTCATCACCTGACATCATGACTGGATCGGACGACCGTGAGCCTCTCTCGTGTTGGATGACCTTTACGTGTCTCTCTCTCTCTCTCTCTCTTTCCCATGCAGATGTGGGTGAGGCTGGTGGGACACTGGCCGGGGGACAGAAGCAGCGAATCGCTATCGCTCGCGCTCTCGTCCGGAGACCGCAGCTCCTCGTCCTGGACGAGGCCTCCAGCTGCTTAGACATAGAGAGCGAACACAAGGTACTCTCCACCTGTCTCTCTCTCTCTGCTCGCGCAGGCCAACTCTGCGACTGTGTTTGCCCGCTTCTTTTGCTCGAGGTGGGCGCTGGCTCTCTCTTCGGGTTTTTACCCCCCCCCCCCCCGGCGATGCTGACCGTGCCTTTCCCTCTCGCGTTGTCAGGTCCAGGAAACGCTCTCCCGGATGCGGGGGCAGACGGTGCTGGTCGTGGCTCATCGGCTGAAGACGGTGGAGGACGCCGATAAGATCGTCGTGATAGAGGAAGGGCGCGTGGTGGAGGAAGGGAATCATCGGCAGCTCATGGAGAGGGAGGGCGCGTACCACCGACTGGTCCAGAGGCTCTTCACCCAGAACGGGGACGTGAACTGAGGGGGGGAATTACTCCTCCCAGCTTCCTTATCAATCTCCCGTCTACCACTGAGGATTATAAGGGGTATCAAACTGCAGAAAGCGTCTGCATGTGTGCGCGTGTGTGTATATACTGTACATATATATCCGATCCAGTCTAAAAGCAGATACAAATGAAAGCTGTAAAACTACATATCTCCGCTGAGGAGCTAGGAATTCAAATCCCAAAACGTACAAATGGACACTCCAGAACAGTCCGATCTGTGGGATGACTACGGTAAATTGTGCATTTTCCTAATTCTTTATTAAACTTGTGAACTTTCTGATAACTTATTGCCCAGATTCATTTAAAGGGTTAAAGGGGCTCTTAGGGAAGATCAGGCCATTGCGGAAAGACTAAATGAATTCATTTCTTCCGTGTTTACTAATGAGGATGTTGGGGAGATACCAGTTCCGGAGATGGTTGACAAGGGTGATGATTCGGATGAACTGAACCAAATTATGGTGAATCTGAAAGATGTTGCAGGCCAGATTGACAAACTAAAGGGTAGCAAATCACCTGGACCGGACGGTATTCACCCCAGGGTTCTGAGGGAACTAAAAAATGAATACACGTGTAATATTACGTGCACACCCATGGTATGTGCATGCTTTTACACACAAAGGGGAGAGGAGTCTGGGGGGGGGGAAACGCATGTCTTATTTTAAAAAATTATGTGTGTGAGCTAAAAAAAACCCAAAAAACCCTCTCCCCACGCTACGCCCTCCAAAGATCAGTTGCAACTTTACGTGACGTAATGTGCGCACGTTCGGCCGATTACCTGCCGATTTTCAAAGCAGACGCGTGCATGAGCCCTCACTTTGCAAATTCTCGGCAAATTCTGCAGGCGCGAAGACTGTTATCGCTGTGCGCGGGGTGGCATAAACTGACCCTTCCCTATGCTATAAACAAGAGATGATAAGCTGTAAGCTTTTATTTGTATAAATTCTTAGACTGTATTCGCTCTGCTCTGACCCTGAAATCGTTATCCCTGTGCCTGACGTTTCGAGAAATAGAGAATTTAAACCAAAAAAAAAAGATCCTCACGGATCCGTGTGCTTTTATACTGCGCCGCAGACCGTCAGCCAATCAGGTCGCTGGGCTGGCTCTTACTCTTCCACCTGTGAGCTCGGTTCACCCCCCCGTAAGGGTGTGATCATGTATCCTTCCGCTCCTTGCATGGGAGGGACTATTTTATGACACCTAAAAACTTTCCCCAGTGTACAATAACAAGGCAGGAGAGTCCGGCCACCCTTAGGAGTCACGGATCCATGGGCGCCCCACCCCCCGCATCAGGACATGCCAGCCATGTGGCAGGCTGCTGGGGGACGTGGGGAGGGTCCTTGAAGATTTAATAATAATGCTCATTGTTTTACAGTACTACGGGACGAATGCAGCACGGTACAGTGGTAATAAGTATTCGGGTAGAAGTCCTTGCCCCAAAGAGCTTACAGTCCAAATGGGTACCCAAGTCAGTGGGAGATAAAAGACATTAAACACCAGAGTCGTTTCCGTGGCAATCGAAGGCAGAAGGGATGAGCTCCTGTCCTGGGGGTAACAGCAGATTCAGGTGTTGAAAAACATCTCTCCGAAGGCTTCCGCTGAAAAAGACAAAACACAGGGTGAGCTCTGAAACCGAGGTCGAAAAGCTTTCCTTAAAGTCTCCGACGACTGTAACTACCAAGGGGGGGCCGAGTCACTGATGACACCGCGCGCACGCCCTCAGGAGCAGAGGAATACCGTGGGGGGGGGGGTCCCCCAAACCTGCAGCTGCCCAGCAAGCCCAGCCTGCCTCCAGCCTCCCCCCCCCCCCCCCCCCCCCAGCAAACCTCGTTCTCCGCTCTGATGTCCCCCGGCAGGCCCCGGATCTGCTGCCGCTGCCGGCACCGCGCAGCTCCCCGTCCTCGGGCTCTGGTCTGAGACCGCGAGGGCGGTACGAGAAGGCCGGCGGCTGCGCGGCGCCGGCCTCAAGCCGCTCCGAGAACGGCTGGAGGCTTCGCGGCGGCGTTGAAAGCCGGTCGCGCCGTGACCCCCCACCTGGCACGTCCCCATTCCGCCTTAAGGCGGTGACATCATCTAGAGGCAGAACGCAGGCCCCCGTGGCCACCGGGCGGCACATTAGGTAGCAAAGGTTCCAGGAGGGGATGGCGGCTGACGTGCCGCGGTGCGGAACTTTCCAGTTTGGAGGGTTCGACCGGAGGGCACCGCGGGAGGGGTGGGCTCCAGCCCAATAGAGGGAGGTGTCCCGTGAGGGTCCGGGCTGGTCTCTGAGGATGGGGTCTCTGGGTAGGAGTCCCTGGGGGGTGGAGGCGTCCACGCTGGTTGGAGAGGTTTAAGGTGCCACCCGCTGCCACGTCCCACGTGCGAGGAGAGAGCGTCGGGGAACTTCGCAAGCCTTCAGGGAGGGACCCAGGCTGGGGGCATGGAAAACTGGGGAGGGAAGGCGTTGAGAGGAAGCCTCGCGGTGAGGAAAGGGGTAGAGAGATTCTGAACCTGACTTTGACATTTTTTTGCTAAGCTGCCTGTATTTTTGGAGCACGTTTATGGTGCGGGCAGTGCTTAAATACAAGACACAGTTTTTGCACGGTTAGAGGAGGGGGTTTCCCGCTGATAATCCTCCCCCTGGACCCCTCTCTGGTCCCCACTGGTGAAAGACGCCCCCCTCCCCCCCTCCCCTCCCTCTCTTACTTCTCCTCCTCTTCTGCCAGCTGACCAGCCCCAGCGTCAGGGCAGACACAAAAACCACGACAGCTACGACCACGCCGATGATGCCTCCCGTGGACAGGCCCTGCTGTGCTGTGCCCGTGCCTTTCCCCGGCTCCGGTGATGGCTCCGTCCTCGGTGCTCTCTCTGCAGCAGGAGACAGGAGGTGGGAAGTGGCATTGAGACATCATCGCCCGAGACCCGTCTGTACGTTAACCTTATTGTAATGGTAGGTGTCAGCTCCGGGGGGAGGGGGGGGTGCTTGAATACCCCTCGTACCGGATCTGCCTGCCACATCCCTATCCCAGATCCACTGCAGCCGAGAGGAAAGACTCACGATGTGGAGGCAGAACCGGGGGGAGGGGGTGGGGGGGCGCTGGAGGTCCCAGAGCACCTGGCACCCGTGATGGTAACTGCGGGCTCTGATCCTGCCCTGCCCCTGGCACTCACCCCAGGGCACGATGGCGTCCTCCCGCAGGCTGCTGTGCTGCACCAGGCAGGAGTAATTCGCTGGGGTCTCGGATACGATGAACAGGTAGACGAAGGCCTGGTACGTCCCGTCGGGGCTGGGCAGGACGTCTTCCGGCGCCAGCCTGGCCTGCGTCTCCGCTCCGTCCTTCAGCCACGTCATCCGGATGAGGCCGGGGTGGAACCCGTAGGCGCGGCAGTACACGGACATGGTGACGTTGGAAAGCCGCCTTTCCGTGACCCGCACTCTGGGCTTTTCTGCAGGCGAGGGGAGAGAGAGAGAGAGAGAGACGCGATGAGACGGGGAAAGGGAAACACGACGCGTGCACTGGAAGGAGGGGGGGGGGGGGGCGGGTGTTCAGATCTGAAGGGGTTAATTATAAAGGCGAGGGCGAGATGCCTCGGTGGGGCCCGGGGTGAGGCCGCCGTGACGGCACGGGGCCCCGGGTGACCCCCTCTAAGGACGGCCCCGAGGCCAGGTCACGGTCACCACCCCCCCGGAACTGCATTAAATCTGAGCCGCAGGACCTTAGACCATTCCTCCAGCTTCGCTGGATCCCTCCTCGCGTTTTCCACTCCTTCCTGGCTGCCCACCCCGTGACAGAGTTTGGTATCAGCAGCAGAAAGACAAACCTTTCCATTATGTCGCTCTCAACAAGGAGCGCTCCCTGAGGCAGCCCGCTAGTGACACCCCCCCCCCCCCCCTCAGAGAAACCTCCCTTTACCACCGCCCGCTGTCGCCTCCCACTCAGCCACTTCCTAACCCGGTCACTCACTCTAGGATCCATACCAAGGGCGCACAATTTATTTATAAGTCTTCTGTGCGGAACCGCGTCAAAGGCCTCGCTGAAATCCAAATGCACTACACCTAGCGCTCTCCCCTGATCCAGCTCTCTGGTCACCCAATGAAAGAAATTGATCAGGTTCCTCTGACAAGATTGAGCTCTGGTAAAACCCAGGCTGCCTGGGATCTTGCAGTCCACTGATGTGTCCCATCCGGCCCCGTCACTTTATCTCATTTCAGTTTAGGTAGATCCTCACTGTTCTGAAAATTGATTACCTCGCCTCCAATCTTATTTGTGTTTGCTTTATGTGGTCCTGATCCAGGCCTGAACACAGAACAGAAAGATTTGTTAAACACCCGCTGTCCCCTCTCTCTGTCTTTACCTTTTCGTTGCAGTGTCTGATTCGCAAATGAAGCTAAATATTTGGCGTAGTCACAGAACATGTTCAGATTCTTCAGTTCTTGCTGAGTTATGGTCCAGTTAGCATTGCGGGCCTCTACTTCTGCCTCAGCCTGCGGCATTTCAGCCGTCCAGTTCATGGAGGTTGTGTTGATGTGCAGGAAATTTTCCATGTCAAACGCACTCCTGTAAAAACCGACAGTGGTGTTGTGCTCTGTCACATTACAGCCCTGCATAACCTGATAGGTGTGGACACCTGAAAAAAGAGATTTACAGCCAGATGTTATCAACCTGCATCACCTAATCACAAACACCTGAATAGAAAGATATACAACCAGATGTGCTCAGCACATATCCCCCAATCACAAACACAGAGATATACTACCAGATGTGTTCAGCACATATTTCCAATCAAAAACCACCAAACATAAAGATATACAACCAGATGTGCTCAGCACATATCCTCCAATCACAAATACTGAAACACAGAGATATACAACCAGATGTGTTCAGCACATATCCTCCAATCACAAATACCGAAACACAGAGATATACAACCAGATGTGCTCAGCACATATCCCCAATCACAAACACCCAAACATAGAGATATACAACCAGATGTGTTCAGCATGTATTCCCAATCACAAACACCCAAACACAGAGATATACAACCAGATGTGTTCAGCATGTATTCCCAATCACAAACACCCAAACACAGAGATATACAACCAGATGTGTTCAGCATGTATTCCCAATCACACACACCCAAACACAGAGATATACAACCAGATGTGCTCAGCACATATCCCCAATCACAAACACCCAAACACAGAGATATACAACCAGATGTGCTCAGCATGTGTCCCCCAATCACAAATACCCAAACACAGAGATATACAACCAGATGTGTTCAGCATGTATTCCCAATCACACGCACCCAAACACAGAGATATACAACCAGATGTGTTCAGCATGTATTCCCAATCACAAATACCCAAACACAGAGATATACAACCAGATGTGTTCAGCATGTATTCCCAATCACACGCACCCAAACACAGAGATATACAACCAGATGTGTTCAGCATGTATTCCCAATCACAAACACCCAAACACAGAGATATACAACCAGATGTGTTCAGCATGTATTCCCAATCACAAACACCCAAACACAGAGATATACAACCAGATGTGCTCAGCATGTGTCCCCCAATCACAAATACCCAAACACAGAGATATACAACCAGATGTGTTCAGCATGTATTCCCAATCACACGCACCCAAACACAGAGATATACAACCAGATGTGCTCAGCACCTATCCCCAATCACAAACACCCAAACACAGAGATATACAACCAGATGTGCTCAGCATGTGTCCCCCAATCACAAACACCCAAACACAGAGATATACAACCAGATGTGTTCAGCATGTATTCCCAATCACAAACACCCAAACACAGAGATATACAACCAGATGTGCTCAGCACATATCCCCAATCACAAACACAGAGATATACAACCAGATGTGTTCAGCACATATCCCCAATCACAAACCACCATACATAGAGATATACAACCAGATGTGCTCAGCACATATCCCCAATCACAAACCACCATACATAGAGATATACAACCAGATGTGCTCAGTATGTATTCCCAATCACAAACACCCAAACACAGAGATATACAACCAGATGTGTTCAGCATGTATTCCCAATCACACACACCCAAACACAGAGATATACAACCAGATGTGCTCAGCACATATCCCCAATCACAAACCACCATACATAGAGATATACAACCAGATGTGCTCAGTATGTATTCCCAATCACAAACACCCAAACACAGAGATATACAACCAGATGTGCTCAGCTCATATCCCCCAATCGCAAACACCTGAACGCAGAGCTATACAGCCAGATGTGCTTGGGGTCCAGTTTTATTTAATCCAATGGTTAAAGGTGTGAATTAAAATTAACTTTTACCTGTAACCACATAAATTTAAATAATGGTAAATGTAGTGCTCTTTTTAACTTTACTACTTTTGTTAGCTTGCTTTTATGTTTTGCATGTTGTTGTTTTTTACAACCAACTCATTTGCATACAATTAGCTTATTGCATCACTAGTAAAGATTGTTTAGCGCGGCAGTAAAGCGTTATTGTTGCACCTGCGTTGTTACGTGGGCCTCTCAGAGATGAGTGGTCATCCTTCACCCACGGTCCACTGCCCCATCTGAATGGACACGTGGATAAAGGAACCCTGCAATCGATGGACGGATCAGGGTGAGCCCTCGGCGGGGCCCGGTGGGACTCACCTTCCGTCTGGTTCGTGCTGTTCATGGCGCCGTCCAGCATGTAGAACGAGAGCTGCTCCTGGTACCACATCAGCGCGGTTCTTCTCACCCAGTAGCCGGGTCCCACCGCCTCCTTCATCCAGGCGGCCCGGGGCTCCATCACCTGCGTCAGGCTGTCGTACCAGCCCAGGGGGATGTCGTCCAAGAGCAAAACGGCGTAAAAATAGGAATAGCTGGAATTCGTGTCGGTGATGGCGCTCGACAAATATCTCATGGAGTCGCCCACTGGCAGAGAAGGAGAGAGACAAGGAGGGCGTGAGAGACGAACCAGAGAGGGCCAGAGAGAGAGAGAACGAGAAAAGGGGGGGTGGGGGGGAGAAGGGTGCCACCCAATTAAATCCATGAAAAACTAAAATGAATTATGCCAGATGGGGAGCAATAAGCGTTCCCGAGGTGGCTGAGCCCTGCAAAATTCCAGCACAGCTTCTTAAAATATCTCAGACAATTCCTGATAGAAGTTTTCTTGGTGGGGGTGGGCATGGGCAGGGAAGAGAGAAGAAATTCTGGGGGGGGGGGAGCTCTGGGCTGCTAGACCCAGAGCAACCCCCACAAAGATCCGGATGCTCAGAAAACAGGAAGTTTCCTTCTGTACCCTCAGGCACCACCGGCGCCTGCAGGAGCCCTCTCGCTGCCTGCAGGAGCAGGAACCCCCCCACCAACTCCCCTGCCAGTCTCTCACCAGTTCACATCCATTACTGTAAAGCCTGCCTGGTGGGGTTACTCACGCTCTCTCTTCACGAGCTGGCGCAGGGCACTGACATTTCACAGCGAGACTCTCCTCTCCCCCTGGTACTCACCAGACAAAACTCCCCGAGCACAGAGGCTGCTGAGGAGCAGCGGCAGCAACAGCGGATACATCCCGGGCTCAGGTGTCCCCCCTCTCCGATCACTGACACCCGCTTGCAGCGGGCACCGCAAGGGTCCCCCCCGTGCCAGCTCCGGGCACCGGCTGCAGCTCTATCCCGAAGCACAGGATGGTGCGGCAGAGAGCAGCTGGGCACTGGCACTTCTGCTGCTGCTGCTGGCACTGATAAACCCAAACAGCAATTATCTAATAAAAAAAAAAAAAAAGATAGGTAGAGACATGCAGGAGGTGCGATCGGCAGAGCCACTTACCTGGGTGTTGGCACAGATTGCAAGCTGTCACCTGGAATCCCTGAAATCAAAACGTGTCCTCCGTAAAACGGAGTCAGGAGAGGGATAATTATCCGAGTCCTTCCTCCCCATCAATGGGTGGGGTAGAACCAGGTCGTTTCGCCTTTCTACAAGCAGGAAAGCCCCAAGCATTTTGGAAGGAGGTGTGCATGGGGGAGGGAGGGAGGGGGGGGCAGGGAAATGAGAAGTGACCCCCCCACACACACACACCCAAGACATTCCTGGGAGCAAAGAACGTGAAACGAGAGGGTGACCCACCCAGTATGAAGGGGTCCCCACCCCTCACCCGCAGCACCAGCAACCCCATCAGATCCCGTGGCGCCCCCTCCCTACCCCCGGATTGTGACCTCCAGAATCATTGCCCCATGGCGCCCCCTCCCTCCCCCCGGATTGTGACCTCCAGAATCATCGCCCCGTGGCGCCCCCTCCCTCCCCCTGGATTGTGACCTCCAGAATCATGGCCCCTCCCCTCCACACACACAATGATCCCTTCCTTACACTCTCCAGGGCCACGCTCTCCAGGGCCACGCTGGCTGGGGAGTGGGGGGGGGGGGTCCCCACTGAGGCCCCGTTACCAGAAGAACGTTTTTCAAACTCATTAAACCTGTCTGAAGATTCGCCCCTCTCAACCGGGGGATGCAAACGTCTGCACCCTGCCAATGGACCTCAGGAGTTGTTTTGAGATAATTGAGGACCTTTCAGACAGAGCCCGGGAGCGTGACAAGGAGTCACTGCAAGTCGTTCTCACTCTTCTGGAGGACGAGCCACTCTAGGAGGGGGGGTCTCCCAGTGGTGCTGCTGCTTCAGTCTCAGAGATGGGCCCCGGGTGGCCAGACGTGGAGCACGTAGGGCAGAGCGACACTGACAAGTTTACAAGAGTCGAGTTAAGAACTCGTCTTGCTCTCTGGATCCTTCTCCTTTTTTTTCTTCATTATCGGCTCGATCCAGTAAGGCCGCGGTAAAAACAGTGAGGTAGTGTCAGGCGCACCCTTCCCCCCCGCACGCACAGTTCTCTTCACTAACTCCCCGATACTCTCCTCTAATCGCATGCAAATGCATGCCGCGGCTGTGAAGCGTTAGGGAAGGGTTATGCCCGCGCAACCCATTTTACTGTATAGGCGCTGTAACAGCGCCTATACAGTAACCTGGGTGCGCTGGTACCTGTCATTTCAAATGACATTTGAAATGACAGGCACCAGGAAGTGTAAAAAAGTTTAAAAAGTGTAAAAAACAAAAAACCTGTGTGTTATATAAAAAAATAAAACAATTTTAGATACCTGTCGGAGGGCCGTGGGTCCAGGCGGCCGGTGGGTGGCGGGCAGCCATCAGCGGCATCCGGTAGTCCCTTCTCCCTTCCTCCCTCCCTCCCCTGCCTGGATGAGCGCCAAAATCGCACGGGCGGGTCGGCAGCGGGGGGGGGGGGGGCGGCAGCAGGATCCGGGAGCGGCGGGTAGGCAGCAGCGGGGTCCGGGGGGGCAGGGGCAGCGGCAGCGGGGGGGGGGGGCAGCAGCAGGGGGGGCGGCAGCAGGATCCGGGAGCGGCGGGTAGGCAGCCGCGGGGTCCGGGGGGGGCAGCGAGATCCGGGGAGCCAGCAGCGGCAGCATGTTCGATCGCGCAGGCAGGTAGGTGGCAAAGTAAAGATGGCCGCCTGCACGGGAAAATCGTGCAATTGGCCGCTGAAGACGTGACGTCACACCCCGTGACGCCAAACGTCGTGACGTCACGTCTTCAGCGGCCAATTGCACGATTTTCCCGTGCAGGCGGCCATCTTTACTTTGCCACCTACCTGCCTGCGCGATCGAACATGCTGCCGCTGCTGGCTCCCCGGATCTCGCTGCCACCCCCGGACCCCGCTGCTGCCTACCCGCCGCTCCCGGATCCTGCTGCCGCCCCCCGCTGCCGCCCCCCCCCCCCCCCGCTGCCGCTGCCCCGGACCCCCCGGACCCCGCTGCTGCCTACCCGCCGCTCCCGGATCCTGCTGCCGCCCCCCCCCCCCCCCCCCGCTGCCGACCCGCCCGTGCGATTTTGGCGCTCATCCAGGCAGGGGAGGGAGGGAGGAAGGGAGAAGGGACTACCGGATGCCGCTGATGGCTGCCCGCCGCCCACCGGCCGCCTGGACCCACGGCCCTCCGACAGGTATTTAAAATTGTTTTATTTTTTTATATAGCACACAGGTTTTTTGTTTTTTACACTTTTTAAACTTACCATAGCAGGCCCGAGCCTTGCTACTTTTTCGTTTGTTTTTTTTTGCCCTGGTCCCGTCCGGTCTCCTGCAGCCCCGTCCGGTCCGGACGGGGCTGCAGGATACCGGACGGGACCAGGGCGGGTAAGCAATGTTTTTACCCTACACTACACTACACTAACTCCTACTAGGGGGAGGCGGTAAACTAGCAGGTTAAGGCCGCGGCAGAACAGCGGGTTACGGAGGAGATAATATCAGCGCCCGTTACAGTATCGCAGGGGAATAGCTAATTCCTTCATTATACAGCTTTTTCGTTCATTTACATGCCGGGTGCGGAAAGGGTTATGCGTCTGTTTTCAGAAGCGATACGGACGCGTGAAACTGGACACTGTATCGCCGAACTGCCTTGCGCGCCCGAATTGTGCGCTACGAGCACGTTACAGACGGGCAATCCTCGAGCGGACGATACTGGATCGAGCTGTTAGTAAGGTAAGAGGAGAGTTTATAGAAACTCTTTGTCTGCCTTGGTTAATTTATCATTGCAAGAGGGGAGACTTCCACCGGCCTTGAAAAAGGCAACTATTTATAAAAATAAAAAAAGGGAACATGCCAGGAGATTCACCAGCGAGCTACCGCCCTAGTTCTGCTTTGCCCACAGTGAGTGAGCTTTTGGAGAAGGCGGTCCACTCTCGGCTCTCAGACCGTTTAAATGAGGATAATGTCCTTCACTCAGATTAATGTGGGTTTAGATCAGGAGAGGGCAGATCCGGCCCCTGAGGGCCGCAAACCGGTCAGGTTTTCAGGATACCCCTCATGAATATGCACGAGAGAGATTTGCATACATTGGGGGCAGAGTGCACACAGATCTCTCCCGTGCATATGCATGAGGGATATCCTGAAAACCTGACCGGTTTGCGGCCCTCGGGGGCCGGAACTGCCCATCCTTGGTTTTAGATTAAAACATGGCACTGAGACTCTTCTCTTATCCATTACAAGAACGTGATAAGTGAGAGGCTGTGATAGACGAATCATCAGCCTTTGATAGTCTCCCATACCCCATGGCTGCAGCCATTACAAGAAATAGGTATTGAAGTCGTTGTCTGTGACTGGTTTAGCTCCTATAGAAAGACAGAGACAGACAGCAACAAGTTAGTTCTGCAGGGCTGCAGTCAGATTTGGTTACATTTATCCTGGGGAGAGCCGCAAGGCCCTGCGCTGTCGGCAGCGGCTTTTTAATGTCCATCTGCGGCCCCTGTGTCTTCTATTGGAGCAATATGAAATACAATTTAAAATACATGCTGATGATTTCAGCTTTTTTTTTTCCCGTACCTGTTGCTGCATCCGAGAATGTTCAGCGTATTAATAATCGGACGATTCAGAATTACCTAACATCAAAATCTCTGCAAAACAGTTGCTTTGCGCGTGACGTTGATCTTCTGCTAGTTTAGCAGTTAAGGGCACTAGGATTGAGTTTAAAAGGTCCGTTCGAAATTTAGGATTTTTATTTGATCTTAGACTGCCATTTAAAGATCACATTCGGCACATTTTATGAGAGCTAGGATTCTAGGACACCTGTCCAAGCATTTGTATTCGATTACTGTCAGTCTTTCTTAATTGGGTCACCAGTTAAGGCTCGTTTAGGCTGCTATACGAGCTTTACAGGTTCTGCAGAACTCAGCAGCTCGTCTGGTTCTGGGCGGCACACGCTGGGCGCACGCTTCACCCTTTCTGCAAGAGTTACATTGAGTCCCAGGGAAGGTTCGGATTGAATTTATAATCATGGTCCTGACCTTTATGCTCATGGAAATGAACCTCTTACGGCCCGAACCGTCTACGAAAAACAAGACCGCGGGCTTTTTATGCAGTCGGTTCCACGTTTAGATGTAAACATACTGTACACCGTTGTGATGTAACTATGAATGATGGTATGCAAAAATCTTTTAAATAAATAAATAAATCTTCAGGAAGCAGTTAAAAGCTTATTTGTTTACCCGAGCTTTGAAACATCTACAAAGCCAGTAACGCGCGAGGTTCGTCATTACTGTGAAGTGCGTTCGCATCCGCAAGCGTTTGTTTATTGTAATATTCACTTTCGTTGCATTTGTATTCACTTGTTATTAATGCTTTTTATGTTAAATTGTAATCCGCTTAGCATGAAAATCTTGATGTAGGCGGAATATAAATATTTAAAAGTAAATAAATGAATGAATGGGCTTGGCCCGGAGAAAGTGAATGACATTTTTCTCTCGGTGTATTGTATATATATATTTTTTTTTGCACTCCATGTCTTTTTTAAGCGTAATGATTGGCCAAGTTAAAATGGTCTCCCTCAACACCAGAAGGGATTTCAGATCCTGTGAAGGGGAAGGTTCCTTGAACCGCTCAAAGCTCAGAGAGCGTTCCTACAAGAGACTCAACTTTCCTGAAAAGGACGTGAACAGTTACAACGGGAGCGGGCTGGGCAGCATCCAATATTTCGCAGAACAAGGGCGTGTGTGTGTTGATGCATACACAGATACAAGGGCAAGGTCAGCGCAGACGCGGCAACCCAGGGGCGGCTGATAAACACTAAGAAGAATCGTGACACTTGGTTGCCAGGAATGAGCAGGACGTGTATCCAAACGAATATTCACTTCAGCCGGATAACTTGTCTACTAACCAGCTTACTGAATAGTGGTGCTTTGAAATGAAGCCGAGCAGCCCTCTTAAGTAATGGCGGCCCCCACAGTCCCTAGGATGCCATTATGCGCGGTTCAGGGGGCTTTCGTTGCCGCAGTGTTTTTCCTCATGGGAAAATACCACGAGCTGCGGCATTTTCCCATGAGGAAAAAAAATGCTATGGGATTCACTAAGTGGCAGGGTGATTCACCAAGCCACCTGGTCATTTACTGGGGCTTGGAGAATCCTGCGGTACTGTATCTTAGCAAATTATTCCCTATAGATTGTAAGCATGCTGGGAAAATATAATAACGACTGTACCTGAGTGTAATCTACTTTGAAGTGGCTGGCTACTAGTCTCAACAGGCAGAATATTAATTTAAAAAATATATCAGCAGTGGCCACAAGGTGTCAGTATAATGGAATAATCAGTCTGCAGTACTTGTAGTGGTGACAAGGTGTCAGTATAAGGAACAGAACAGAGGCTGCAGCACAAGTTTTGCTTAATTTAGTTTATTAATTAATATAATTCAAATCAATAGAAACATCAAAGCAGTGTACAATGAAAATGTATCAGTATAATGAGGCTATATCAACAGAGGCCACAGGGTTTCAATATAATGGATTAATCAGCTACTTCAATATCAGCAGCACCCACAAGGTGTCATAATAGTTCAATCAAATGCTGCAATACCAGCAGTTCCACAGGGTGTCAGGATAGTGCCTTAATCAAAGGCTGCAGTAACAATAGCAGCCACAAGGTGTCAGAGGAATCAGAGGATGCAATACCAGTAATGGCCACAAGATGTCAGTTTAACAGGTTCATTTTTATGCTTTAAAGAAACTTAGGACATTTAAATCTTTCTTCATGTCCTTTTTCATCTGTTGTTTTAGGGGTGAATTCCTTTATATTGGATATTCAACACTTGTTGATTTGGGAGTAAACTGCCTCACTTCCATTCTCTGATCACTGTGGGAAGGGCCCACAGCAATGCAGGTAAATAAAACTCATTTATTCACACGTGGCTGCACCGTGCCGAGTTACAGAAGTTTGGACGACACAGGGGTGGAAGACACTGCGGAAAGGTAAGATCTGTAGGTTTCCTATACGTGGCTGTTCAGTGACCTCAAGCCACCCCTACCTCCTACCATAGGTGCCAGTTCTGTGGGTGTGCCAGCTCCCCCCCCCAATATCGGGCAAACTCCTTCACTGTGAGCAGGGAGAAGTAGTTTGTATTGAGTGTTTAGTACCCCCAATTATTTTCAAACGTCGGCGCCTGTGTTTCTTAAGCCTTCATATTTTCTCTACCCAGGAGCCGATGTGATTAGCTGAGCGTTAGAACTATGTGCTGAAATCCAGTGCACAGTCACTTAATGCACGCACTGCAAGTTTTTTAAACTCCCCACGCAGTAAGCTAGAGGAGGACCATATTCAAAAGCCATTTAGACGGATAACTCACAAGTTATGTTTTCTGCACATTAATCCAACTTCAGGTCCTGGCACCAGAATTCCGGCTTCTGCCCATAGATAGACTAACATGGAGAGCAGGGGGGGGGGGTTTTAAAAATCCTTATTAGTTTTAATTATTGGTGTCATTTGATGTGCCTGCTGTTTTTCAATATTTTATTGGTGATTGGAAAATGTGTATGAGTTTTTAATGATTGGATATTATTCTGTTCATCAGCTGTTTTGAACTATTTATTCTTTTACTGTTGATGTTATGATTGACACTTTATATTTCTTGATTTTATTGTTATATGAGGCATGGTGATGTTTCTGTTTTTCCATTGCTGCGCTGCATACAGAGTTTGGCTTGTTGCAGTTTCCAGTTCAGTTATTGTCTGCGCATTTCTATTTGTACTTTATGGCCTCTTTATTCTGTATTCGGCAAGGGTCTGTCTGCATTCTCCATGTGTGACTGAGGTGAGGTATTGCGCTGGCCTGTAGGTTCTGTGTAGGCATCTATAGCAGCCTGGCTTGTTTTGTTTTGCTAATGGGAGGTGTATTGGTGTTTTAGGGTCTGGTGTAATACTTACAGTGTTGTCTTTTCACAAGTAGGGTTGTTGCTGTTTGAGTGGTGGCAATTAGTGCTGTTTTGGTGTGGGAAGTAATTGTAATTTAGTTTAGCACCCAAAACACACTACAATAGACCTAAATAAATAACACCATATGGGTAGCGGGTATCTTTCTTAGCAGGGTTTACAGGTTGTCTCCAAGGCAATGCCTATAAATATAATATGCATGTCATTGTAAGTGATAATTTTACCTCTGAAGACTGTACTTTGTCATGTAAAATCTGTTGTTATAAAAGCATAATTTGTAGTTGCGTGGGGAGGAGGCGACCGGGAGCAGGGGGAGGCACAAGGCTGTAATATTCGTCGGGCCTGATCTCGGCAAAGGATGGATGTAACTCTGTCCAGTGGTGATAATGTAACTCCCCGCTCAGTGCTTCCCCTTGTCACATGTACCTAGGCTAAGGGATGATGCGATTAGTTTAAAATGATCAATATTTGCCAGTGATCCCCCCCATGGCTGGGCGGATCTACATAAACAACTCCCAACCTCTCGGCTGCCTTATTAAGACGGGGGATGCCGATAGAGATAAGGGACGAGAGGCTGGAGCGGAGAAGTCATTCATGTAAATCTGTGGTTTCCTGGAGGCCTGCGACACCGCTCAGGTGCTCTGGATCGCCGCAGTGAATATCGCACAGGAGGCGGGATCAGCAGCCACCTGCTCCTCATCTGGCCACCACGTGGGATCTGGCTCGTCTGCTTGGTCTGAACCCCAGTCCTGGCAAAGCTCGTGTTCTTACAGTCTTACGACCTTTGCAGTTGTTATGCGCCCGAGCCTGAGAATTGCTTCAATGGCAAACATTATGCTCTAGAGGAGGCAGGGTCACAGTTTCTTACAGTTAAAAGAACATTCATTAACTCAGGAATGCTTCACGTGCGCCAACTGCAAAGGAACAGAAAAAACTCCAGTAAAAACAACAAGAGGTAGAGAGATCCGAGAGCCCAAACCGTGTGTGCGAAAAAACCACGACACCGAAGGACACTGTGGAAAAGTGAGCTCCGAAGCCCTCCCCCGCCCCCTTTAATCATCAGCCTGAATTCATCAAGCATCTGCTCGCTGGGCTGAATTTTCGGAAGCGCGTCTGTACACACAATGCGGTTTGTGTGTGTAACTGGGCTTTTGAAAATTGCCCCGGGGAAAGCGGGAGGTTGTGCGTGTAAAATGCACACAAAAGTGAATTTGTGCACTTTTTTACATGCACTATTAGGAAGAGGCATTGCAGGGGGCGGGCCAACCCTTTACGCGTGCAAACAACTCACACGAATACACACGAACGCTTTTTTTTTTTTTTTTTTTGCGCGCATCCCCCCGAGCAGGACTGATGCACTCGTCTGCTTGGATTTTGGAGCCTGAAGTCTGGGGGTGTTTTCTGTTATCAAATTGCTCCCATTAAGTCTGAATTTGAAATTCTGGCCCGTTTTCGAGGGCACGCGACTGGTAGGAGGCCCCGGATGAATCCCTCCTGGTAGCCAGATGAGGAGCAGGGTGGCTGCTGATCCTGGACACTTGGACGCTCCCACGGGCATTTCCGTTCTCCAGTGCTGACCCTAGTCCAAGCTGCTAGTTTAACTCGCGCCTGAAGCCCCAGCAGGGAGGGACCCTCTCCTTTCGGTTCAGGTGGTGGTGTGTCCGCCTTGAACGAATGAGTCCTCGTTCAGAGGAAGAGCTGAGATTGCTTGATTCGCTTATTCGTAGTCATTTTCCCCCTGCCTCTCATTAGCTAACAGAGAGGAATAATTAATAGCGCCTACAAGGGTGGGTGCAGGGACTCTCCCCTCCTCCCCCAGACAACAAGCTTGCCCCCTCCCCAGCTGCTCCCCCCACCCTGGCTGGACCACTTTGATTGGTTGGAGGGAAAGGCACTTGGTTGCGTGCCCACCTTGAAATTCACTGTGCCCCCCCCCCCATACCCCCCTCCCTCCCATACAAACATTTCTGGAGCCCTCGCTGGACTCCTAAGTTAGGCAAGCAGTAGCCAGCGGCTTTTTGCTCTGAGAAAAACTCCGGAAGCTCAGTGGGGTGGGAGTGGGGACGTCTCTCAATCCACTGCACCCTCCCTGCATCCGGACCTGAACTTCTCCAGGTAGTCCAAGCCTGCCTGTCCAAAGCCCATTTCCGCCCCCTTTTGAAGCCAGAAAAACCCAGGCAGTTGCCCGAGACCCCGAAGGACGAGACGCGCTTACTTCAGCGCAGATTGTGTCCCACGTGTTAGTGTGGATTCTTACGCGCTAAAGTTAACCCTGGAATTTAACAGTGAGCTTTGTGCAAGATCCATGCTAAGACCGCAGGTTGCAACCCAGGCCAAGATCAGCGCAGGTGCATGCAAAAAAAAAAAAAAATCCCCACGTCGCTATTCCCCCAGCCATGCAGGGAAGTGCGTTAAAGGTTGTGTCCCACGTGTTAGTGTGGATTCTTAAGCACTAAAGTTAACCCTGGAATTTAACAGCGAGCTTTGCGCAAGATCCATGCTAAGACCGCAGGTTGAAACCCAGGCCAAGATCAGCGCAGGTGCATGCAAAAAAAAAAAATCCCCACGTCGCTATTCCCCCAGCCATGCAGGGAAGTGCGTTAAAGGTTGTGACCCACGTGTTAGTGTGGATTCTTAAGCGCTAAGTTAACCCTGGAATTTAACAGCGAGCTTTGTGCAAGATCCATGCTAAGACCGCAGGTTGAAACCCAGGCCAAGATCAGCGCAGGTGCATGCAAAAAAAAATCCTCAAGTCGCTATTCCCCCAGCCATGCAGGGAAATGCGTTAAAGGTCCGGCAGCTTTCTTAATGCTGGAAACTGAACTCACATTTCTGGCAGCTCGTGTTTATTCTGTCGCTGTGCCCGTGTGGTAGTGGAAAACCCTAAATGCTAAAAATCAGCACCAGTTTATCCCGCCTTTTATTTCACTGGGCTTTTAGAGAGTTTGTGTGTTTGACCAGTAGTGGTGGCATCCTGTACACCTCCCTGTGATTCACTATTTGGCTGCTTAAAAGACTAAGCAGACTAAGACAGTTAATTAAAAGAGACACAGTAATTGCTTAGAAGCGCAGAGGCTCACAATAGTATTTTGGTATGAGAAGCCCCTTCCCCAAAGAGCTTAACAATCTAAATGGGCACCTGAGGCAGCGGGAGATAAAGGCATTTAATATGAGAGGGAGAGCTGTGCCCACGGCGTGCGATAAAGGGAAGGGTTAAAGCAGGAGGGTCCCAGCCTCGGTGCTCAGAGAGGGAGCCTGGGGGGCGAGGGGCTTCAGAAGTTTCCCCGTCCTCTTGGTTTGGGCCAATGCTAGCGGCTTCAGGTGTTGGTGAACATCTCTCCGAAATCTTCAGCTGAAAAAACACAAAAACCCAGCATGAGCACTGAAATCTGGAAAAAGAAACCTATCGCTATAAGTTAGTGGTAAATAAAACTACCAGGATGGGCCTATGCTGGCTGTGAGGTCACTAATGACATCACACACACATTGTTCTCTGATAGGCCCGTGCTGGGTGTGAGGTCACTAATGACATCACACACACTCTGATAGGCCCATGGTGGGTGTGAGGTCACTAATGACATCACACACACATTGATCTCTGATAGGCCCATGGTGGGTGAGGTCACTAATGACATCACACATATAGGCACCTCCACTCCTGCCACTCAACGTTTTAGTCACTCGAAGGATTGCCAACTGGTACCATTCTTTTGGAAAAGGCTGATCCAGTCCTGGTTTTATCCCACTGCATGCAGGGAGATGTAGTCCCTGTTTTTCTTAGGGACCACAGTAGGGAAATAAGAACTACAAATCGAAATCTATGCATGCAGTGGGACAAAGCCAGCACTGGATCAGCCTGCCCTGGGAAAAAAATGGAGCCGGCTGGCAAACCTAATGGAAGGCAGAGTCCAGGACGTGCTCTTTACTATAACCCGACACCTGCAGGCCGCAGGGCCGTCATTCTCTAGTGATGTCATCGCGTGGTGTGATGACATCACCTAGAGGCAGAGCACACCCTGAGCTTCCTGGGGGCTTCCATGTTGACGATCCCGCCTGGGAGATGTTTTCCCACCGCTGCTAGAATGCAGGTATCACAAGGCAGAATAATTTTTAGACAGGGCCGAGAGCCCCCCAGCCCCCACCACAAGTCTCGCCTCTTCTTACTTCTCCTCCTCTTCAGCCAGCTGACCAGCCCCAGCGTCAAGGCAGAAACGAGAGTCACGACAGCAAGGGCTATGCCGATAATGCCCCCGACGGGCAGACCCTGGTGCGCTGTGCCCGTGCCTTTCCCCGGCTCCAGCTTTCTCTCTGCAACAAGACACAGAAGGCGGGGAAGCCGCCATGAGACGCGAGTCCTCCCTCCCCCTATTGTTAGGGTAAGGGTGGGCGCCGGTTCTGTGAGGTGTCGGGTCAGCACCAGTACCAGATCTGCCTCCCGCCTCAGTGACCCAGGCCCACAGCAGCTGAGAGGACAGGAGAGAGGGCAGATGCACCTTGCGAGGTGGATCCTGGTACTGGGGGTGCAGAAGGGGCGGGGCCACTCGGGGCCTGATTGGCTCAGGGCCCTACAACTCCTAGAGTCAGCCCTGCTCAAGGACCCAGCGTACCCATGCAGCTGGCACCTGTGATGGTAATAGCAAGTCGTGATCCTGTCTCATTACTGGGGTTCACAGGCTCCTGGGGGGGGGGGGTGAGAGGGGTGAAATCTAGAAGCAAAGTCTGCCAGGAATCCCACTGCATGACTGGGAGTGGAGAGCACAGGGACTCTGAATCAGGGCTGGGAGTGGAGAGCACAGGGACTCCGTGCCAGGGCTGGGAGTGGAGAGCACAGGGACTCTTAATCAGGGCTGGGAGTGGAGAGCACAGGGACTCTGAATCAGGGCTGGGAGTGGAGCGCACAGGGACTCTGAATCAGGACTGGGAGTGGAGAGCAAAGGGACTCTGAATCAGGACTGGGAGTGGAGAGCAAAGGGACTCTGAATCAGGGCTGGGAGTGGAGCGCATAGGGACTCCGTGCCAGGGCTGGGAGTGGAGAGCACAGGGACTCCGTGCCAGGGCTGGGAGTGGAGAGCAAAGGGACTCTGAATCAGGGCTGGGAGTGGAGAGCACAGGGACTCTGAATCAGGGCTGGGAGTGGAGCGCACAGGGACTCTGAATCAGGGCTGGGAGTGGAGAGCACAGGGACTCTGAATCAGGGCTGGGAGTGGAGAGCAAAGAGACTCTGAATCAGGGCTGGGAGTGGAGCACACAGGGACTCCGTGCCAGGGCTGGGAGTGGAGAGCACAGGGACTCTGAATCAGGGCTGGGAGTGGAGAGCATAGGGACTCTTAATCAGGGCTGGGAGTGGAGAGCACAGGGACTCTGAATCAGGGCTGGGAGTGGAGCGCATAGGGACTCCGTGCCAGGGCTGGGAGTGGAGAGCACAGGGACTCTGAATCAGGGCTGGGAGTGGAGAGCATAGGGACTCCGTGCCAGGGCTGGGAGTGGAGAGCACAAGGGACTCTGTCCCAGAGCTGGGAGTGGAGAGCAGAGGGACTCTGAATCAGGGCTGGGAGTGGAGAGCATAGGGACTCCGTGCCAGGGCTGGGAGTGGAGAGCACAAGGGACTCTGTCCCAGGGCTGGGAGTGGAGAGCAGAGGGACTCTGAATCAGGGCTGGGAGTGGAGAGCATAGGGACTCCGTGCCAGGGCTGGGAGTGGAGAGCACAAGGGACTCTGTCCCAGGGCTGGGAGTGGAGAGCAGAGGGACTCTGAATCAGGGCTGGGAGTGGAGAGCATAGGGACTCCGTGCCAGGGCTGGGAGTGGAGAGCACAAGGGACTCTGTCCCAGGGCTGGGAGTGAATCAGGGCTGGGAGTGGAGATCACAAGGAGTCCGTGCCACATTGTTTGGGGGGGGGGGGGGGGGTAGTGCAGGTGCCTTGTTTTGAGCTTGACTCCTTGGCTGTGTATATTGAGGGACAGAGCTTACTGCGGAAGGGGAAACATTAAGGACTTGCCTTATGTCCCAGCTCCATCTTTCCCTGGTCAGCCCCCCCCCCCCCCCTCCCTCCTCCCCTCCTCCACCAACCCCCTCCCCCGGACGTTGCCATTTCAGACCCCATGACAGTAACACAGTAAATGTTAGACGATAAGAGCCAAAGTCTGCCCAGGTGACCCCCCCCCCCCCCAGCCTACCCTGCTGTAGCTAAGGATCTCTCCCAGCTGCTTACCCTGCCAGCTGGACCACCTGCAAGAGATTGCAGCTTGATTTTGCCCGTAACTGGGGAGCGCAGCCACGTCAGCCTGCTGCTCGCGCTAGGAGAGACCTGTCGTCCTGCCCCTCCCCCCCCCCCCCCCCCCCCACCTCACCCAGGGTTGGATTGAACTACAGTGTAGGCCCTCAATCAAATATTAAAGAGTTAATAAATTGCGTGTTTTACGTTTTTCAATAATGCTATTGGGCCCCTTTAAACTTGATGTAAGTTTAGGAATGCCTTGACCTGGCCCGGGTCAGGGCCTTGACCTGGCCCTGACCCCCATCCGTACTTTTCCTTGCACTTGATACCATTCCAAGGTCCCTTTGCTCGGCCTTCCTTATCCGCACCCCCTGTCCCACTGCTGCTTGACCCTACCTCCTCTCCCTGGGGGCTCCGAGCAGCCGTGGAGCCGCCCCGGGCCGGATGGTTTCCTTGTCTCCCCTTCTGGTTCTCTGCTGCTCCGACTGCGCATTAAACTCTCCGTAACTGAAGCAAACGCACCCAGGGGCCGCTCCCCCACCACCCCGTTTCTTTTATCTAACACTACCCTCCCTGTCTGTCCTTGCTTCTGTCCTGTCACGATTTCGGTTCCCGCCAGCTCCGCTGGGGGCCGCCGCGGGCGTCCACCGCCCTCTCAGTAAAGGATTTCCTCCTGTGTCCTCCCTCCACGCCTCTGTGCGGGGGGCTCCCCTGAACCGCTTCCATCCCATCCCCGCCCGCCATGGCGATGGCCCTCCCCCCCCCCCCCCCCCCCCCCCCCCCGTTTTCTGCTCCCCTTCGTACGAAACCTTTCAAGCCCACTCTGCCCGGCTTCCCGGGCCCCCCTCACCCCAGGGCAAGATGGCGTCCTCCTTCAGGCTGCTGTGCCGCACCAGGCAGGAGTAATCGTCTCGGCTCTCGGGCTCCAGGCGCAAGGTCAGGACGGCCTTGTACGTCCCATCGGGGTTGGGCAGGATGTCCTGCGGCACCAGCTGGGCCTGCGTCCCCGCTCCGTTCCTCAGCCACCTCATCTGGACGTGGCGGGGGTGGAACCCGTGGGCGCAGCAGTAGAGGAGGGTGGCGGAGTCGTTGGAGAGCCTTTCCGTGACCATCAGGCCGGGTTTGACTGCACGCAAAGGAGAAGACGCGATGAGGCGGAGATGTCTCCTGTGACTGCTCCTTACCTCGGCATTTCTCACTCGGGGGGGGGGGGGGGGGGGGGGGGCGGGGAGAGCGAGCCCAAGCCAAAGGCATTCATTACATAGACAACAGCTGGATACCTCCCCCCCCCCCCCGGCCAGGAACAGCCTAAGGAGTATGAATCGTACTGGGGGGGGGGGGGGCAGTGAGGAGGGATAATTATGGTCATCACGTGCCCCGCCGCTCTCCTTACCTTTTCGCTGCAGGGTCTTGTTGGCAAATGAAATTAGGTATTCGGCAACGTCGCACAGCCAGTGCAGGTACTCAAGGTACTGCTCGGTTCTGCTCGAGTTGACGTTGTTGGCCCGCGCCGCTCCCTCGGCCTCTGGCATTTTTGCCGTCCACTCCCTGGTGTCCGAGTCAAGGTACAGGAAGTCCTTCATGTCAAAGGCAGACTTGAAGATCCCCAGCGTGGTGTTCTGCTCTGTCACCTCGCAGCCCTCCATCACCTGGTAGGTGTGGACACCTGGAAACAAGAGATGCGCAGCCAGATGTGCTCAGCGCGGATCCCCCAGTTACAAGTGCCCGAGCGCAGATACGGCCAGATGTGCCCAGCACGCATCGCACGATGACAAGCACCTGGAAACAGAGCTATACTTCCAGATGTGCTCAGCACGTATCCCCCAGCCACAAACACCTGAACACAGTGATAGGCAGCCAGATGTGCTCAGCACGTATCCCCCAGTTACAAGTGCCTGAGCGCAGATACAGCCAGATGTGCCCAGCACGTATCGCACGATGACAAGCACCTGGAAACAGAGCTATACTTCCAGATGTGCCTAGCACGTATCGCACGATGACAAGCACCTGGAAACAGAGCTATACTTCCAGATGTGCTCAGCGCGTATCCCCCAGTTACAAGTGCCTGAGCACAGATACAGCCAGATGTGCCTAGCACGTATCGCATGATGACAAGCACCTGGAAACAGAGCTATACTGCCAGATGTGCTCAGCGCGTATCCCCCAGTCACAAACGCCTGAGCACAGAGAGATTCTGTAATGAATGCTTTCAGCTGAGAGGGAGCGCGGAGCCAGCGCGGAGCTGCCTCGGGGTGGGGAAGGCAGCCACGGGAGTGGGATATTGACGAAAGAGCCAGGGAGGTCCGTAAGGGTAAGAAATCAAGGTCTTGGAAGGGGATTTGCCAGAGTTATTTGGAAATGGTTCACTTTAAAAATCCTTATCTTTGGAATGTAACAGGCCGCTGGTTCCTAACAATGAAATATGTTTTAGTTCACTTTGCAGGCTCGGTTTCTCTGACTTATTACCGGGGGTGGGGGACGACATTGGACAGTGGGCAGCCGGAAAGCCCAAATGCTGTCACTGGACCCAGCAAATATGATATGGTTTGGTTTATGGTTCACAGTTTTGTTGGAGAAGATGAAAAGCAGCGATGCGACCGAAACGTTTATCTTTGCACGCCGTGTATTCCTCCACAGAATAAAGTGCCGCCGACAGTAACATAGAATCTCCGTTTTTATATCCGACTGACCGGGGGCCATCCTGGCGCGATTTGCAGGTCGGGAAAAGGCGGGCTGTTAAGTTTTTTTTTTGGAATGATATTAAATTGCAAGCTCATTATTCCTGGCCAAGTCAGTCTGGAGGTCTTCCTGCAGAGGACTCTCATCAGCCTGGGTGGCCGAGCCTGCAACGTCTTCTAACCCCGCAGCTTTCTACCACCTTTACGAGGCCTGGCGCCCTTCCAGCAGCCCTGACCAGGACTCCCCCCGGCGCATTTCCACCAGGATTTCCAACAGGGTCGCGGTGCCCGCTCCGCCGTTTCCTTCTGAGGGGCCCCCGGCGTTTATAAGGCAGGGGCCACTTTAAAGGCGAGCCGCTGGGGGGGGGGGGGGGGGGGAAGGAGTCGCAAGCACCCGAAAGCTCCTTCCTTCCCCCGCCGGTGGCGCAGCGGCTCAAACCCGTTCCGTGAGATTCGGATCCAGGAGACTTTCCCTGGCCAAGACGGTGGCCAAATCAAGGCACAAAGAGCTGCATTTTTAAAAGGCTCGGATGCCTTTTCAGGCCAATAGAAATGGGAGCCAGCCCTGCCTGGATCAGCTCCGCACGGCCAAGCAGAGTTTTAACCCGCGGAAACCCCGCGGGGGACGTTTCACGTACGTCCCGCGTGTGGGGGTGGGGGGAACCCGCGCACACGAAGATCGATCTGGCTTGTGTCCCGCCTGGAGCCCCGGGGAAGTGCTTAAAACCGTCAGAACGGAAACGAATGAGGGCGGCCGGGTCAGATCCCCGGGGGCGGGCGCTGTTCAGTCTCGGGGCTCGGGCAGGAGGCGACGGATTTCGCTGCCGTCTCTCCTCTTTCGCCCCAGGATGGGTCGCGGGTTTCGCCCTCTCCGATAACCTTTGCATTTTGCACAGGGGGACGTGCATTTCTGGGTTCTCCGGCTTCTTGTTGGGGGGGGGTTCCCGGTTGGTTTCCTCTGCAGCCTTCTCATTCCTAATTTCTTTTGCCGTCCGGTGTCCTGGGTCCGGTTCCGGGTCTGTCCGGGTTCTGCCTGCGTGACCGGGGTGAGTGGGGGTTTCCGCCAGCCTGCGCGTTGCGCCTTTCCGCTTCGCGCCTTCCTCACCTGCCCCTGCTCCTTCCGGTTCTCATCAGGGAGCCCCCCCCCCCCCCCCCCCGTGCGCGGCCGCCCTCGTTAAGCCGTCCTCACAGGGAGGGCGGTAATCGAAGGCGCTTCGGTGGGTGAAGGTCTTTGATTATTGCTCACCCCGCAGGAGCTTCTCCACTATACCTGCGTTGTTATCCGCCTACGGTGGAGGCGTCCCTGGGGAGGGGAGCAGAGCGGGAATCCGGAGCAGTGCACAAGGCACTGCAAGTAACTTCCCTCTGGGCAGTAAGCAAAGCAAACGTACGCGGCCCACTCACCTTTATTTATCCATCACACATCAGGGAGCCATCATGCATGGCCTCTTCCCTTATTCTTTTCTCCCACCTGGCTCTCATCAGGGAGCCATCACGCAAGGCCTCTTCCCTTATTCTTTTCTCCCACCTGGCTCTCATCAGGGAGCCATCACGCAAGGCCTCTTCCCTTATTTTTTTTCCCCCCACCTGGCTCTCGTCAGGGAGCCATCACGCACGGCCTGTCTCCTTGCCTCTGTTACTCTCCGGGGGCCGGGCGTTCTAGTAAAGGGGAGCAAGGTGCCACCTCCTTACTGCGCCACCCCTGCACTCAGATAAAGTTTGAGCTGGGACTCACCTTGCATCTGGTTCGTTTGACGCATTAGGCCGTTCAGGATGAGCATCGAGCTCTTCTGCAGCTGCCTCAGCACAAGCGTCTCGTGCAGCCAGAAATCGGGGCCCACCGCCTCCTTCATCCACAGGGCGCGGGGCTCCAGCACCTGCGCCTTGCTGTCGAACCAGTCCAGGGCGATGTCGTCCAGGTACGAAACGGCGAAAAACTTGGGGAAGCTGGGCTCTGCGCCCTCGATGGCTGTGGTGAAATACCGCAGAGAACTCCCTGGCACGGAGAGAGAGAGAGAGACAGGAAGAGACCGACAGGCATCAGCGGGCGTCAAGTCAAATCGTGTAAAAAGATTGGGAAAAAAAAAAAGGTTTTCCCGAAGCCGGGAGAGAAAACGGGTGAATATCCACCAGATCTTCTTAAAACGCCCCCCTCCCCCCGTGAAAAATAACAGCTTCACTCACGCCAACGCCTACAGCCTCTTCAGAGATTTCCCCCTCCCCTCGGGTGATCCTCTACCCAATTCCCCCATCCCACACCCCCCTCTCCCGAATGACAAAGTTAGGCGTTTACTACACCCAGGAGGTGTTTGTGACTTCACCACTCCCCCCGGCACCCCGCTCTACCCCCCCCCCCTGCAAGGTTGGACCCCACCAATCACGAGCAGCATGGGTGCTTGAGCACCCCTAACGCTGAGCAGGCTCCTTCACTGTGTCCCGGGGAAGGGGTGGAGTTGAGCGCCCCCAAAGCTTTTCGAAAGGTTGGGATCCTGTAACACCCGTGCAGTCTGGGATCTACGCGGCTTGGGACGGAACCCCAGTGTGTGAACCCCGCACCTGGCGTTCTAGAAGCATCCACTGCATCCTCCAAAAAAACCCCCCACTTCCTCAGGATCAGCCGAACTAGGAGGCTACCCCTTACAAATCACCATACAAAAAAAAAAAGATATTTAAATTCTGCTGGCGCCTCACTAAAAGCAACACAAACTCCCTCCGCTACCAGGCACTTGATGAAGTAACAAAAAAAAACCCCCCCAAAAAAACCACACTCCGCTCCCATTGTAGGAAACCCACCATACCATAACAGCACTAACCGCCAGGACTCAAACAGCAGCAATCCTACCTAGGAAAAAGGCCACACGGCGGATATTACACCGGGCCCTAGAACACCAACACACCTCCTGCTGGGAAAACAAAACATGACGGACCTGGATTGCTACAGATCCCTAGACATGAAAGTGCGTGCTAGCAGCATCCATCACCTCGGTGACCCATGAGCGTAGAGCCCTCCCCTCCCCTCCCCCCCACACACACACCCCCCTTCTCCTTTAAGATCCCCGTTGGAACTGGACCCTAATCCAGGAGCTGTGAGGGAAGCCGGAGCCAGAGGATGCCCCTGTGTGGTTGCTGCTCAGGAAATCTGTAAATCTGTAGTTGAGGAAACGGAGCCTCGGCGGGATTTGAACTCTGCCTTCGCTGGCTCTCAGCAGCCTCTTGTGCTAACCAAGCAGGCTGCTGCTCCACAGCTCAAACGGAGGTGGGATTTCTATTCGGAGCAGGGATGTAACCGTGAGGCGATGTGTGCGGCGCCAGTTCATAGCAACTGGTGCAGTCGCTCGTTAAACTCTTTTCATTTGGAGCCCCTAATCCTGAGTGTCTCGCCCGAGTTACTGGCGCTTACATGCACCAGATCTGCATCCAGAGATAACCCCCGCAGTAAGGTCTTCCACTCTGTGCCCCCTGCCCCCCACCTTCTTAACACACCCTAGAAAAAGGCTACATGCAGAACGCAGAGAGACCCTCACCAAATACAGCAAAAGGGACCGAAAGCTGGAAATGGAAACGTGCAGATAAAACCTGTCCTGGAAACCCCCAAGAAGCCGAACTCTGCGTGCATCCCAACGCTGGAGAAATGAAAACGTGTAAGATAATGAGAGATGCCACGCTGAGTCAGACCAGACGTCCATTCAGCCCAGCAGCCCGTCTCCAATAGTGTCAAATTTAATTGCATTATGACCACTAATGCTGAGTGGCCCCCTTGCACTAGGGTTTTTGGGTTCCCCTGAGGATCAGATCTAAAGTAATTCCCCCTCTTGTTGGGTCCAAGACCGGCTGCTCCATGAAGCAATCATTTATGGCGTCTTCGAACTCTGGGATCAACATTCAGCTGCAGGCAGTCAGGTGAAGTTACCTGGATAACTTAGACGGCGCAGCTTGCCCTGCTGTATATACCTGGATAAATGAAAGCTAACGGGATAACTTTAGGACTGTCTTGCAGCATGGCCCAACTTGGAAAACACTAAATAACGGCAATAACTGAATAAGTTATCCCCTCCTCAGAATGCACCTGATTTATCCAGCTAAGTTTTCATCCCAAAAAACACCTAAGCCAGATAAACTAGCGGCGGTTGCCACAGCAGGAAATTAAAATCCCACAGTTTATCTGTCTAGGTCTGAACTTAGCCGGCCAAACTGCTTTGAATACGGACCTCTTTGTTTCCCTGGCTTGTCCTGATGCGACATTTACCCAATCGATACTGGCGTAATTGAAATCTCCCATCATTATCGTGTTGCCAATGTTATTTGCCTTTCTAATTTTTGCTAGCATTTCACTGTTTTTCGTCTTGGCCAGGTGGATGGAAGTATACACCCGCTACTATACACCCCCCCCCCCCCCCCCACCCCGTCACAGATAGAATTTCTATCCATAAGGATTCCACAGTGCATTTGCTTCCTGCAGGATTTTTATCCTGCTTGACTCTGTGCCATCCTTTACGTAGTGTGCCACCCCCTCCACCAATCTGATCTGCCCTGTCATCATGTCGATATAATTTTCCATTCTCAGCCCCCTACACAGCCCTCCCATTCCCCCTGTTTTTCACTCCTTCCTCAGCCTATTTCCCTCTTTCCTTTCATCCACTCCCTAGACTCCCATTTTTATCTTCTCTACTCATCTCCTCCCCTGCCCCCTCATCCCCTCACCAATGCCAGCACTTTTCTCCATTTCCCTTTTTGTTGGAGCTTGTGACTGCTGGATCTAAACTAAGCCCGCAAGGATCCGGATGCTCGGATAACAGGCGGCTTCCTGTACCCTCATGCACCACCGGTGCCTGCAGGAGCAGCCTCACCTCTCCTTCCCCCCAGGTTCATATCTGCTAGTATAAAGCTCCTCTGTTGGATTTACTAATATATATATGATATATATATATCTGATTTTTCTTTCCTACACATGGTGTCTCTTCTCTCTTCACCTTTCTCGAGCTGGCACAGGGCACTGACATTTTACAGCGAGACTCTCCTCTGTCCCCCTGGTACTCACCAGACAACACTCCCCGAGCACAGAGGCTGCTGAGGAGCAGCAGCGCCTGCGGCGGCAGTGGATGCATCCCGGGGGCAGGTGTCCAGCACCCGGGTGGGGGGGGCGCCAGCTCCTGCTCTCTCCCGAACCACAGGTTGTGCGGCAGAGAGAAGCAGGGCAGTTCTGGCAGTTCTGCGGCTTGCATTAGGGGAACAAAGGGGCAGTTATCCAGTAAGAACAATAGGTAGAGACTTCCCCAGGCCTGGGCACCGGTTCCAAACTTTTTCACCTGAAATCTTTAAGCCAACAATGCGTCCTATACAAGAGTGGAAAGATAAACAATCTGTTTCCACATACCCGAATCCTCCCCTCCCCCGCCCTTGTGAGCAAGGGCGCAGCAGGTACTTCATATTTTTTTCAGATGGAAGGAGCTGGGGGGGGGGGGGAATAAAACGTTAAGAGAGGAGGCGAATAATCCGGGGCCGAGTCCCACGCACAGACTTGGAAACCAGCGGCGAAATCCTGAGCCTGAGGCGGTGACCGTGACTTCCGAGCAGGCGTTAGGCGATCGTAACGTTTACGGGGCCGATCCTAAGCGAGCTGCTGCGCTCTCGGTCAGCTGGGGAGGGGCAAACACCCCCCCCCCTCCCCCCCGTGCGCGAAGAGTTGCAATCACCCAGCCGCGTTAGAATCAAGGCTTGGGGAAGAGCAATCGAGTCCTTCCAGGCCAAGAAAAGGACGCGGGGTTAAGCCTCCGTCGGGAGAAAGAAAGATGGCGTCACGACGCTGCTAATATGGGAGCAAAGCGTTAGGCGAGAGCCCGGCACAGCGCCCACCGTTCTGACACCAGCGAGCCCAACGAAAGAAACGTCAGGGCTAACGGTGTTTAAACTTGGATGCTTAATCCACAGGGACCTCTGTTTTCCATTGATTTAAGATGCAAAGTTATTTGATTTCAGCCCTGGCTGGACTTCCCTTCGTCCATCGCCTCTCGGCTAATGCGATCGTTCCCTAAAGAGGAAAAGACCTGGATATCGTCTGTGTCTACCATAAAATCCAGACCCTGGCAGAGTGGAATCCGACAGATATTAGGAACCACAGGAGAAAGAAGGGGTCCTTGGGTCTGAGCTCTTAGCTCCTATTTTAACCAGCTGGATCCCATCCACAAGATACGATTGAAACACATCCCTAATACCTAAAGTCGCAGGTCGGATAATAACAGGTCATGATCTGCCGTATGAAAAAGCTGAACTAAGGTCAGGAACAGAACCCAGGCCCAAAGTCCCTTTGAGATCAGTCCATCCATACGACTTTACTTGTAGGAAAACACGGAACAGGTTACAACAAGGCACTCAATTGCTCTAGATCACCAACGAGGAATGAGCTGACTCTGGGCAAGTATTAGAGGACAAAAAAAAAAGTCAACGAAAGACTTAACAAACCTTTGAGAGGGGTAGACATGTAATGCTGTATAGCTGAAACTGTGCTACATAACAATGTAATGACAAGCAAAGTAACACTGCACTGTACAGCTGAAACTGTGCTACATAACAATGTAATGACAAGCAAAGTAACACTGCACTGTACAGCTGAAACTGTTACATAATGTAATGACAAGCAAAGTAACACTGCACTGTACAGCTGAAACTGTTACATAATGTAATGACAAGCAAAGTAGCACTGCACTGTACAGCTGAAACTGCTACATAATGTAATGACAAGCAAAGTAACACTGCACTGTACAGCTGAAACTGTGCTACATAACAATGTAATGACAAGCAAAGTAACACTGCACTGTACAGCTGAAACTGTGCTACATAACAATGTAATGACAAGCAAAGTAACACTGCACTGTACAGCTGAAACTGTTACATAATGTAATGACAAGCAAAGTAACACTGCACTGTACAGCTGAAACTGTGCTACATAACAATGTAATGACAAGCAAAGTAACACTGCACTGTACAGCTGAAACTGTTACATAATGTAATGACAAGCAAAGTAACACTGCACTGTACAGCTGAAACTGTTACATAATGTAATGACAAGCAAAGTAACGCTGCACTGTACAGCTGAAACTGTGCTACATAACAATGTAATGACAAGCAAAGTAACACTGCACTGTACAGCTGAAACTGTGCTACATAACAATGTAATGACAAGCAAAGTAACGCTGCACTGTACAGCTGAAACTGTGCTACATAACAATGTAATGACAAGCAAAGTAACACTGCACTGTACAGCTGAAACTGTTACATAATGTAATGACAAGCAAAGTAACGCTGCACTGTACAGCTGAAACTGTTACATAATGTAATGACAAGCAAAGTAACGCTGCACTGTACAGCTGAAACTGCTACACAATGTAATGACAAGCAAAGTAACGCTGCACTGTACAGCTGAAACTGCTACATAATGTAATGACAAGCAAAGTAACACTGCACTGTACAGCTGAAACTGTTACATAATGTAATGACAAGCAAAGTAACGCCGCACTGTACAGCTGAAACTGCTACATAATGTAATGACAAGCAAAGTAACGCTGCACTGTACAGCTGAAACTGTGCTACATAACAATGTAATGACAAGCAAAGTAACACTGCGCTGTACAGCTGAAACTGCTACACAATGTAATGACAAGCAAAGTAACGCTGCACTGTACAGCTGAAACTGTTACATAATATAATGACAAGCAAAGTAACGCTGCACTGTACAGCTGAAACTGTGCTACATAACAATGTAATGACAAGCAAAGTAACACTGCACTGTACAGCTGAAACTGTTACATAATGTAATGACAAGCAAAGTAACGCTGCACTGTACAGCTGAAACTGTGCTACATAACAATGTAATGACAAGCAAAGTAACACTGCTCTGTACAGCTGAAATTGTTACATAATGTAATGACAAGCAAAGTAACGCCACACTGTACAGCTGAAACTGCTACACAATGTAATGACAAGCAAAGTAACGCCGCACTGTACAGCTGAAACAGTGCTACATAATGTAATGACAAGCAAAGTAACTCTGCACTGTACAGCTGAAACTGTGTTACATAATGTAATGACAAGCAAAGTAACACTGCACTGTACAGCTGAAACTGCTACACAATGTAATGACAAGCAAAGTAACGCTGCACTGTACAGCTGAAACTGTGCTACATAATGTAATGACAAGCAAAGTAACGCTGCACTGTACAGCTGAAACTGCTACACAATGTAATGACAAGCAAAGTAACGCAGCACTGTACAGCTGAAACTGTTACATAATGTAATGACAAGCAAAGTAATGCACTGTACAACTGAAACTGCTGCATAATGTAATGACAAGCAAAGTAACGCTGCACTGTACAGCTGAAACTGCTACATAATGTAATGACAAGCAAAGTAACGCTGCTCTGTACAGCTGAAACTGCTACATAATGTAATGACAAGCAAAGTAACGCTGCACTGTACAGCTGAAACTGCTACACAATGTAATGACAAGCAAAGTAACGCAGCACTGTACAGCTGAAACTGCTACATAATGTAATGACAAGCAAAGTAACGCTGCTCTGTACAGCTGAAACTGTTACATAATGTAATGCAAGCAAAGTAACGCAGCACTGTACAGCTGAAACTGCTACACAATGTAATGACAAGCAAAGTAACGCTGCACTGTACAGCTGAAACTGTTACATAATATAATGACAAGCAAAGTAACGCTGCACTGTACAGCTGAAACTGTGCTACATAACAATGTAATGACAAGCAAAGTAACACTGCACTGTACAGCTGAAACTGTTACATAATGTAATGACAAGCAAAGTAACGCTGCACTGTACAGCTGAAACTGTGCTACATAACAATGTAATGACAAGCAAAGTAACACTGCTCTGTACAGCTGAAATTGTTACATAATGTAATGACAAGCAAAGTAACGCCACACTGTACAGCTGAAACTGCTACACAATGTAATGACAAGCAAAGTAACGCCGCACTGTACAGCTGAAACAGTGCTACATAATGTAATGACAAGCAAAGTAACTCTGCACTGTACAGCTGAAACTGTGTTACATAATGTAATGACAAGCAAAGTAACACTGCACTGTACAGCTGAAACTGCTACACAATGTAATGACAAGCAAAGTAACGCTGCACTGTACAGCTGAAACTGTGCTACATAATGTAATGACAAGCAAAGTAACGCTGCACTGTACAGCTGAAACTGCTACACAATGTAATGACAAGCAAAGTAACGCAGCACTGTACAGCTGAAACTGTTACATAATGTAATGACAAGCAAAGTAATGCACTGTACAACTGAAACTGCTGCATAATGTAATGACAAGCAAAGTAACGCTGCACTGTACAGCTGAAACTGCTACATAATGTAATGACAAGCAAAGTAACGCTGCTCTGTACAGCTGAAACTGCTACATAATGTAATGACAAGCAAAGTAACGCTGCACTGTACAGCTGAAACTGCTACACAATGTAATGACAAGCAAAGTAACGCAGCACTGTACAGCTGAAACTGCTACATAATGTAATGACAAGCAAAGTAACGCTGCTCTGTACAGCTGAAACTGTTACATAATGTAATGCAAGCAAAGTAACGCAGCACTGTACAGCTGAAACTGCTACACAATGTAATGACAAGCAAAGTAACGCTGCACTGTACAGCTGAAACTGCTACATCTATTCATTACGCGCCTGGAGTTTGTATTGTATTATGTGTGCTTTGGATCTTTTCTAATCCTTATGGGCTGTGGCACACTTTGAATGCTCTGGCTGGAAAAGCACAACATAAACATCGAAGATGATGATGAAACCACAACTTTTACCAAGCACAGGGGCTTCTGTTCTGAATTTTATTTTCAGTTTTTCCATCGCAGCCTCTGATTAAAGTGTTATACAGGCACCCTGTGGCAACAGCTGGTACTGCAGACTCTGCTTCATCTGGGTTTTGGTTTTTTTTTATTCCTTTATATTATTTCAGCTTTTTGATTATTCAAAACATACCAAGTGTAATACTGCTTGGATAGGGGTGGGAGGAGAGATTGTTGTGTTTCATTTTTGTCAGTTGTTGTTTGCGTTTATTACTTGTGGGTGTATTATTTCGCCCCTCACCTTGGTATGTTCTGAATAATCAAAAAGCTGAAATAATATAACGCAGAGTCTGCAGTACCAGCTGTGGCCACAGGGTGCCAGTATAACACTTGGTATGTTTTGAAAAGCTGAAATAATGTAAAGGAATAAAAAAATAAAATTCAGAACAGAAGCCCCTGTGCTTGGTAAGAGTTGTGGTTTCATCATCATCTTCGAAGTTTATATTGTGCTTTTCCAGCCAGAGCATTCAAAGCGTGCCACAGCCCGTAAGGGGAGTTTGTTGTGTTTCATTTTTGGCAGCTGTTACTGTTTGTGTTTGTTACTGGTGGGTGTATTATTTCGCCCCTCACCTTGGTATGTTTTGAATAATCACAAAGCTTTAGGGAGCTGCCTATAGCGCAGCCCCTGTTTACATTTAATTATTTATCAGAATTTCAGCATTTGCAAATTAAAAAAAAACCAAAACAAAAAACCCTTGCTAAGGAAATGGAGAGAGTCCCAGTCTTAGTGATAAATAAACAAAAGCTCAAATCCCTAAGGAAAGACCAACACGCCGGAGAAGACGCGACTTCGGTACAGCCCGAAGTCGCTGGTTTGGGGAGGAAGCAGGAAATCCAGGAGAGCCGAAGGAATAAAACCGTAACGTGCGCCCGGATATGTGCAGAACCTTACAAGGGGCATCGTCTTGGCCTCACCAAGGACCCACCCCCCCACCTGCCTCTGGAAGGCCTCCGGCGCTCTTCTGAGCCTCAAGGAAAACCCTCAGCTTGGTCGGGGACATGGGAATCATGATTGGCCTTGAAATCATTAAGAAGACCATTACAAGGAGGCCGTACCAAAAAAAAAAAAAACGATAAAGGAAGAAGGAGCAGCCAGCGCGCGAGTCTCTTGGCGCATTGCGAGCAACGGCGGCCACCTCGGGTCGTCTCGGCAAGGCCAGAGGAAAATCCGAATCCCTTCACCCCCCCCGGAAATAAAACCTGAGGTTGGGCGAGAACTCAAGACGCACGTCTCGTTCAGAGATGCACAAAGCTGGTGAGGCGGCCCCGGCACCTTCCCTCTCGCCCGGATCTTTCCAGCGGAGCTGGTTATGTTGGGATCGGGCACCTGCGTTCCTGGGCTTCCTAACAAATTGCCATGCTGGGTCAGACCAAGGGTCCATCAAGCCCAGCATCCTGTTTCCAACAGAGGCCAAAACCAGGCCACAAGAACCTGGCAATTACCCAAACACTAAGAAGATCCCATGCTACTGATGCAATTAATAGCAGTGGCTATTCCCTAAGTAAACTTGATTAATAGCCATTAATGGACTTCTCCTCCAAGAACTTATCCAAACCTTTTTTAAACCCAGCTACACTAACTGCACTAACCACATCCTCTGGCAACAAATTCCAGAGCTTTATTGTGCGTTGAGTGAAAAAGAACTTTCTCAGATTAGTTTTAAATGTGCCACATACTAACTTCATGGAGTGCCCCCTAGTCTTTCTATTATCCGAAAGAGTAAATAACCGATTCACATCTACCCGTTCTAGACCTCTCATGATTTTAAACACCTCTATCATATCCCCCCTCAGCCGTCTCTTCTCCAAGCTGAAAAGTCCTAACCTCTTTAGTCTTTCCTCGGCCCTTCGCTGTTTCCGGCCCTCGGCGAGGCCGGTCCGAAGCTGAGGCTTGCCGTTCTCCATTTCTGGCAGCGTGGCCTTGCTCCCGCGCCGGCGGGCGCAGGTACTCGTTTGCAAGACATTTTTATTTTTATTTTTTTTTACCGTCAGAAAGTGAGGTCATGCAGGCGGCGCTGCCGCGTCCCTTATTTTTAAAGCTGCGCCTTTGGAGCCATTCGCCTGGATGTCTCTCGTTCCTGCGCAGGGGCCCCGCGGGCCCTGGCGTTTCGGGGAGCGATGGGGGCGGCGAGGAGCCGCGGCAGGCTCAGCCCTGGATTTGCCAATGGGCACCCGTTATGCCCGTGCCTGGGGCAGAAAGCGTTTAATAAGGGCAGCAGGGCCGGCTAAGATTCGCTGCCTCCCAGCTCTGCTGATCCTCAGCCCAGTCCTCCGGGCCGCACCCAGCCAGTCGGCTTTTCAGGATGTCCACAATGAGTATGCTTGCAAAGGAAGGCGTTTGGCTGGATGTGATTTCAGCTTTGTGTTTTTTTTTTTTTATTTAAATGACGGCTCAGTCTTGTTCCCATGCACCACTGGATCTGGCCTTCCTGAAATTCATTTTTCTGAATACCGCAGCTTTGTAGAACAGAGCGAGGCGATTCTCCCTCCCTTTCACTAGGATGGATTTCGGTTTGTATTTGTGAGAGGGCGAAACTGGCTGATTGAGTTTTGTTTGGACCCAGAGTGAAGAGGCCATCTTGCTGCCTCTTGGGGGTGATCGCGGGTAGAGGGTGCAGTCGGGGAAGCCGTGGCTGGGTAGGTAAGGTTTTCTGGAAACAAGAATCCCGGTTTGTAGTCTGCTGATGCACGGCCGGCACGTTCTGCTTCCCTGCCCTGCGTCCTAAGGGGATCGGGGAGCTTGGCCTCCAGCTGACATTCCTTCGGGCCTCACAAAGCACAGGGCGCGATCCCCCTGGCCCTACAAGGGGGTAAGCAACGTGCGTGGGGAAGGCTGGTTTTTTTACAGACTGCGTTCTCTCAACGCAGCCGTGAGGCCAGCCATGCTTGTGGTCAGACTTCACAACAGATGAAGCTCTTGGTCATTTTACGTGGTTAGCCGCGTATTTACCCGTGTGAAAATTCCTTTTCTAAACTTTAACTCCTGCCGTCCCCGTGCAGGCGGTGTGCGACAATGCGCGCCCACGCTGCGAGGAGTTAAACGCGGCGGCGAGCTGTCACCCCCCCCCCCCCCGGTGAGCTCCTGTATGGGCTCCAATGCCAGGGACGGCGAGCCGTACGTGAAATGGGTGGTTAGGGGGATTTGAGAAGGGGTGAGGTCGGGGGAGCGGAAGGTAGGGAGAACCAGCGGAGGGCGCAGAGGAAGGGTAAGGCAAAGACGATGGCGAGAATAAGAGCGGTGCGCCCCACTGTATAAATCTTATGTTAGGAGCTTGGAAGTGGAGCTTGATGATTAGCTCAAAAAGATAGCACATTTTTACAGCATGCAAAGGTTTGCACTGTAGTTTGTTTTGGTTTTTTTTTTCCCAGCTCCGAACTAAAACCATCAAGCCCGGGTGCTTTAGCTAATTTTAAAGCCTTAACAGTAGATTCAACTTCTAGGAGGGCGAGGGGAGCATTTAAACTTTGAAGCTGTTGGTTTGTAACCTGTGTCAAAGGGAGGCCTTAAAAAAAAAAGTGGATTGGACCTCTTCAAATTCTGAAGACGCTGAGAATAATTGTGAATAAAATACAAGAGACGCTTCCGTAAGCTGGTCCACATTAGTCACAATGTTCCCTGGAGCATTTTTGAAAGCACAGACATTAAGGTTGATGCCATGTATCAGTCATGTTAATAATTATTACCATAATGAAACATTTTACTACGAAAATGGTAATGAGATCTAATTATTCTTTGGTGAAGCAATTGATTCAAAGTGTTCTTAACATCCATCATTTGAGACTTAACTTCCTGTTGCACAGCTCCCATATGCATCACTTTAACGGTTGCCAACTCTTTTTATTCACAGGTAAAATCTCCGCATCATTTTGTTTAACCTTGTAAGCTCGATTTGATATTATATCTCCCCCTTAAAAACCATTTTCCCAGCTTTCCACAGAATAGCTGGATAAATTTCTGGGGAAGCATCAATCTCTTAATAATCTCGTCACTTCTCAGTTAAAAAACACTTTGACATTTTTTATCAAAATAAAGATGGCGGGCTCAATGTCCAATGAATAGCCCGTGAAAAAGGAGCTGCCAACTGCGGCTGGAAGGACGCAGGAGCACGATCAGAAATGGACGATACACCAGTATCAGTTTGTTGGACCATGGGAAACAAACGGCCAACACAGTAATCCTATTAGAAACTATGACAGTCTGACACAGATAATTGTTGAATGTATTCCCCCCCCCCCCCCCGAGGCAGCCGGGTGGCGAAACACGGAACCGTGTTGGGGGATTCTATCTAAGGACTGTATTTAAATAAGGAGTTGCCGTAATGAAACATTAAATAAATAATCGATTTGAAAACCTTCCCAGGAACTCACTCTATCCTTGCACTTATATTTGTTGGTCATATTGAGAGTGCAAGGTTTACTTCGGTGTGTGTTGCATCTATAACCATACTACATAACGGTGTAATGCACACTGTAACACTGTATTCTATAGCTGGAACGTGCTGTATGACAGGGTAATGCACTGTAATGTGTACATCTATAACCATACTACATAACGGTGTAATGCACACTGTAACACTGTATTCTATAGCTGGAACGTGCTGTATTACAGGGTAATGCACTGTAATGTGTACATCTATAACCATACTACATAACGGTGTAATGCACACTGTAACATTGTATTCTACAGCTGGAATGTGTATGACAGGGTAATGCACTGTAATGTGTACATCTATAACCATACTACATAACGGTGTAATGCACACTGTAACACTATATTCTACAGCTGGAACGTGCTGTATGACAGGGTAATGCACTGTAATGTGTACATCTATAACCATACTACATAACGGTGTATTGCACACTGTAACATTGTATTCTACAGCTGGAACGTGCTGTATGACAGGGTAATGTACTGTAATATGTACATCTATAACCATACTACATAACGGTGTATTGCACACTGTAACATTGTATTCTATAGCTGGAACGTGCTGTATTACATGATAACGCACAGTAATGTGTATATCTATAACCATACTACATAACGGTGTAATGAACACTGTAACATTGTATTCTACAGCTGTATCATGCTGTATTACAGGGTAATACACTCTAATGTGTACATCAATAACCATACTACATAACGGTGTATTGCACACTGTAACATTGTATTCTATAGCTGGAACGTGCTGTATTACATGATAACGCACAGTAATGTGTATATCTATAACCATACTACATATCGGTGTAATGAACACTGTAACATTGTATTCTACAGCTGTATCATGCTGTATTACAGGGTAATACACTCTAATGTGTACATCAATAACCATACTACATAACGGTGTATTGCACACTGTAACACTGTATTCTACAGCTGGAACGTGCTGTATGACAGGGTAATGCACTGTAATGCTTCACTGTAGGACTCTAACCATGATATATGCATTTATTTTTTATTCAGCTCAGGCCTTTTCATTGCTTGCTCAAGGTGCGTTTCATTCAGGTTCTGTAGGTATTCCCCTGGCCCCTTTACCAAGTCTTTCCTTCCAATCTGTGTGTATGGGAAAAATGCTTAGTCAGGGGGACCCTAAGTTTGTAACGGAGGCACTGGAGGGTGAAGTGACTTGCCCTGGGTCAGAAGGAGCAGCAGCAGGATTTGAACCTCGGCGTCCTTAGTTCTCCAGCCTCCAGCTCCAAGCACAAGGTTAACCCTCCCCATTCCAGCGTAACGCGCGCTGTAGCCCGGTGTTATGCAGCCGTCACCCCGGGATGTAGCAGTGCAGTGACTGATAATGCACCCCTGTAAGGCTGTGCCAGACAGGTGTAAGGAAGATAAGAAGCGCCAGGCTGGTCGCACCAAAGGTCTCTGGAGCCCAGCATCCTGGTCTCCGACAGTGGCCAGTGCAGGTCACGAATCCCCAGCCAGCAGGACCCCGGGGAGGTGAGATCCGACCCTCCTCCTTTACACGTGCATGGGGGGGCCAGGCAGCTCTGACATTGAGCAGACTTCACCGTGACCAGGGAGGGCTGATTTCTGTCTTGAGTTTAGCACCCCCCCCCCCCCCATGGCTCCCCGTGCTATCCGCTGGGACGAGGCCGATCCGGGACCGACAGACTCCGCCGCGACTCTCCGGGCGGGCTGGGTAACGCGGGCACTCGAGTTACCAGGCTCCGTGAAAGCCCTTCCTGCTTCTTTGGGTGTCCTCTGGGGGTCTGGTTGTGCGATAAGCAGACTTGGGTTGGTTTTTTGGGGTTGTTTTTTTTTAAACTCTTTATGCATAATTTTCAGGTCACTGTGATGAGCACAAAATGGAAGAAAGATGAACCCCAGGAACCTGATCTCCCCTGCCCTCCTCCAGTCAAAGAACGGCAACAATCAAAATCTTTCTCTGAAGCCAAAACAGCCGCAACAGTAAATATGAATCCGACCGTGCACAACAATTACATTATTTTGGCACATTCCTGTCTCCCCTCTTTTTTTTTCCCGTAGAATAAACGTTGCCTTTGGCACCCCCTCCATGGGTACTGTCCTTAGGATCTGTTAAGGTGGCAGGGAGCTGTCAAGGCAATCGATGGCAAAGCCAATGGGAGAATCAGAACTACAAATCCCTGCAGGCAATGGGGCAAAACCAGGACTGGATCGGGCTGCTCCTTATGACATGGAGCCGACTGGGAACCCAATCAGGACTGCTCCCTCCATGGGGATTCAGTCCCCCAACCCTCCGCCCCCCCCCTCAAAAAAAAATAATAATAATGAAAATTCGCCAGACAAACAAACAGGAAGCTGTGATGAAAATATCAGAGCCGCCAAGTGACCTGGGTCCTGGGGGGAGAGTGCGGGCCGGCTCTTCTGACTGAGCTGCCAGCCCCAGTGCATGGTGGGATTTGTAGGCCAGCCGCCCTCTATTTAACAGCAGCATGGCTGCTCCCAGCATGCAGTGCAGCGAGAGAGAGAGAGGTAAGGTGGCAGCAGTCTGACATAGGAGGGGATGAAGCTCCTGGTGCATTTAAATTTTAGGCACCTGATAAGGGGGGGTGTCTGTATGGTTGGTCATTGTATGAGTTTGTTCCTCCTCGGTGCTGGGATTGGGAGTTTGGTGCTGGGGGCCCTCCGAAGCAGCTGGTTGGGGAGACACGCCCGGCTCCAGAGCCCCCTCCCAAAATCAGTGTTGAGCCGAGGGATGGGGGAGGTCTTCATCATCTCTGGGTGGGGGCTCCTCTCCCCTTACAGCTCTGGACCTGGGGGGGGGGGGTGAGAGAGTGGGGGAAGATTTCTTGGCATGCTGGGGATAATGGGGGGGGGGGGGGGAAATAGTTCATGGGGTGCTGGGGAGAAGGAGGGTGGGAGATCTGGGGTGAGGGGGAGCAGGGAGAGAGTTCATGGGGTGCTGGGGAGAAGGAGGGTGGGAGATCTGGGGAGAGGGGGAGCAGGGAGAGAGTTCATGGGGTGCTGGGGGTATGGTGAGTCTCTGGGGTCTCTGTGCATGATTTTCTCACTGTGGGGGGAGCAGATTGCCTGCAGTCCCCCCCCCCCTGTAGAAAATAAACGCTGGGATGAGGGTTAACGTTGGCGTCTTTAAGACCTGCTCCTCTCTGTAAGGCGGTGCTGGGGGGGGGGGTTCCAGGGCTGCCCCTGGTTTGTTAGTTAATTCATTTATTTATGTATTAATGCCTTTCTGTACAGCGCCTTCCCAAAGTAGATCTAGCATTGAGTTACACTTTAGAAAGATAATAAATTTCAAACTGCATGAATGTAAAAGTATGGGAAAGAGATAAGAATAAGAGAGTTATTAATTCTTACAGCAGAGGAGAATAATCCCAAGGAATGGTTTAAACAGGAAGTTTATCAAAGTTTGCAAATGAAAGAAAGTTAAGGGTGAGATCAGTCTTCTTACTGAGAATATTACAATAATTTCAGGGGAGTTCGTAGGCTTTTCCCGAGAGCCATGTTTTCTGATCTCCTTTGAATTTCTTTTTCTTTGTTTTATTTTTTTCCAGTTCTTAGTCTTTGTGCATTAGGTAGTGAGTTCCAAAGTTTGGGAAGCAGCAATAGAAAATAAACGTTGGAAGGTATTGGGATATTATTCAGTTCTTTAAAAGAAATCTCCGGGTGAGTGGCTTCGTCTGCCCGGGCCTTGAGCTCTAATCCCCGGCTCTGTCTCTTTTCCTCCTGTAGCTGTGGCGTAACCTCTGACCACCCCCCCCGTCTCCATCCCTTCCCATGTTGTCCAGGCGCAAATCCAGGGGCTTCCTACTGGATGTGTCCAGCAGCGGGGCGGCGTTCGTGGACACCCTGCAGCAGGTCGGCTACCCCAAGGCGGGCGCCCTGAGCGGCCCGGACTTTGACTGGCTCTTCGACCTCGCGGAGGCGGAGCGCTTCCTGGAGTGGTTCTGCCACGCCGTGGACGGGGGCAACCTGCTGGAGCGCCGGCGCGGGAGAGGACTACCAGGCCCTGCTGGAGGCCGGACACCCCGTCCTGGAGGGGCCGGCCCTGGAGGAGGTCCTGCGCACCTGCCGGGGGCCCCTGAGGCTGAAGGGCTGGCAGCCGGCGCAGGAGGAGGAGGAGGAGGAGGAGAAGCCCCTGGAGGCCCTGGAGGAGGAGCTGCGGCAGCTCCTCGGCACCCGGGACCTGCTGGTCCGGAACCGCAACAAGCTGCAGGTCCGGGCCTCGGAGCTGAGACACAGGCAGTGCCGGCTGAGCGCCGAGGAGGAGCTGGCGGGCAGGGCCCTGCGGCAGGCCAGGGGGGCGCTGGAGGAGGAGGGCGTGAAGCTGGACGCGGCCCTCCAGCAGTGCCGGCAGGAGGCGGGCCAGCTGGCGCCGCACTACTCCCGGGAGGAGGGGACCCCGGGCTCCCTCCCGCCCCTGATGTCGGGTCTGGCCCTGGAGCCCTACGCCGAGCTGGAGGAGAGCGGCGCGGGCGAGGCGGTGCGGCGCGCCGGGGAGGAGATGCGGGGGCTGCTGGAGAGCCCGGCGAGGGAGGCGCCGGAGCGCGGCGGGGCGGAGAGGGAGGAGGCCCTGCGCGAGGAGCTGCGCCGGCTGCGGCTGTGCCACGTGGGCGGGCAGCGGGAGCTCCTCTCCCTGCGGGTGCAGCTGCAGAGCAGCCGGGCCGGGCTGCAGTGGGCCGAGAGAGAGAAGGTAGGGGGCTTATCTTTCACCGTCTCGCCGGTACGGGCCCAGGGGCTGGGGGTTAACCTCCTCTGGCACGGGTGGCTGACCAGAAGCCCCACTCTTATACCTGTGTGTGTGTGTGTGTGTGTGTGTGGGGGGGGGGGTGCGTTATTTTTGGGCTTTGATTCGTGTGTGGGGGGTGTGTGTTATTTTTGGGCTTTGATTCGTGTTCCCTCCCTCAGGTACTGGCCGGCACGGAGGACCCCAGCGGCAGGGTCCTGTGGCTCTCTGCGCAAGTGCCCGCCCTGGAGCGGGATCTGGAAAGGCTGAAGGCGGAGATGCTCCCCTCCCTGCTCCGGGAGAGCGCCCACTGCTTCTCCCTGCCCGTCCTGCACGGGGACCTGGACGCGGAGGGTCGGCGGCTGCGGGGCGTCTCCTCCCTGCAGGAGCGGGTGGCGGGCCGGCTCCTGGGTCAGCAGGCCCGGCAGGAGGTCCTCGGCCTGGCCCTGCAGATGGAGATGAGGGACCACCGGCTGGCAGCCGGGCCCCTGGAGGAGCTGCACAGGATGCTGTCCGGCCACGTGAGGGCGCTGCAGGACAGGCTGACCCTCTACGGGGACCCCAAACTTTCCAGCAGGCAGGCGTCCAGGGTCCGCATTGCTGCCCAAGACCAAACTTCTGTGAAGTAAGTCCTACCTGACTCTCAGAGTGGGGATGCTGTCACACTCTCTCCTGTCTCTCTGACTCTGGGACTGGCTGGGTGACCTCTCTCTCCTGTCTCTCACGCTGTCACACTCTCTCCTGTCTCTCTGACTCTGGGAGATGCTGGGTGACCTCTCTCTCCTGTCACTCACGCTGTCACACTCTCTCCTGTCTCTCTGACTCTGGGAGATGCTGGGTGACCTCTCTCTCCTGTCACTCACGCTGTCACACTCTCTCCTGTCTCTCTGACTCTGGGAGATGCTGGGTGACCTCTCTCTCCTGTCACTCACGCTGTCACACTCTCTCCTGTCTCTCTGACTCTGGGAGTGGCTGGGTGACCTCTCTCTCCTGTCACTCACGCTGTCACACTCTCTCCTGTCTCTCTGACTCTGGGAGATGCTGGGTGACCTCTCTCTCCTGTTACTCACGCTGTCACACTCTCTCCTGTCTCTCTGACTCTGGGAGATGCTGGGTGACCTCTCTCTCCTGTCACTCATGCTGTCACACTCTCTCCTGTCTCTCTGACTCTGGGAGATGCTGGGTGACCTCTCTCTCCTGTCACTCATGCTGTCACACTCTCTCCTGTCTCTCTGACTCTGGGAGATGCTGGGTGACCTCTCTCTCCTGTCACTCATGCTGTCACACTCTCTCCTGTCTCTCTGACTCTGGGAGATGCTGGGTGACCTCTCTCTCCTGTCACTCACGCTGTCACACTCTCTCCTGTCTCTCTGACTCTGGGAGATGCTGGGTGAATCTCTCTCTCCTGTCACTCACGCTGTCACACTCTCTCCTGTCTCTCTGACTCTGGGAGATGCTGGGTGACCTCTCTCTCCTGTCACTCACGCTGTCACACTCTCTCCTGTCTCTCTGACTCTGGGAGATGCTGGGTGACCTCTCTCTCCTGTCACTCACGCTGTCACACTCTCTCCTGTCTCTCTGACTCTGGGAGATGCTGGGTGACCTCTCTCTCCTGTCACTCACGCTGTCACACTCTCTCCTGTCTCTCTGACTCTGGGAGTGGCTGGGAGACTTCTCCTATCACTCACGCTGTCACACTCTCTCCTGTCTCTCTGACTCTGGGAGTGGCTGGGTGACCTCTCCTATCACTCACGCTGTCACACTCTCTCCTGTCTCTCTGACTCTGGGAGTGGCTGGGTGACCTCTCTCTCCTGTCACTCATGCTGTCACACTCTCTCCTGTCTCTCTGACTCTGGGAGATGCTGGGTGACCTCTCTCTCCTGTCACTCACGCTGTCACACTCGCTCTCTCCTGTCTCTCTGACTCTGGGAGATGCTGGGTGACTTCTCTCTCCTGTCACTCACGCTGTCACACTCTCTCCTGTCTCTCTGACTCTGGGAGATGCTGGGTGACCTCTTTCTTCTGTCACTCACGCTGTCACACTCGCTCTCTCCTGTCTCTCTGACTCTGGGAGATACTGAGTGACCTCTCTCTCCTGTCACTCACGCTGTCACACTCGCTCTCTCCTTTCTCTCTGACTCTGGGAGATGCTGGGTGACCTCTCTCTCCTGTCACTTACGCTGTCACACTCACTCTCTCCTGTCTGACTCTGGGAGATGCTGGGTGACCTCTCTCTCCTGTCACTCATGCTGTCACACTCTCCTGTTTCTCTGACTCTGGGAGATGCTGGGTGACCTCTCTCTCCTGTCACTCATGCTGTCACACTCTCTCCTGTCTGACTCTGGGAGATGCTGGGTGACCTCTCTCTCCTGTCACTCATGCTGTCACACTCTCTCCTGTCTGACTCTGGGAGATGCTGGGTGACCTCTCTCTCCTGTCACTCATGCTGTCACACTCTCTCCTGTTTCTCTGACTGAGAGATGCTGGGTGACCTCTCTCTCCTGTCACTCATGCTGTCACACTCTCTCCTGTTTCTCTGACTGAGAGATGCTGGGTGACCTCTCTCTCCTGTCACTCACGCTGTCACACTCTCTCCTGTCTCTCTGACTCTGGGACTGGCTGGGTGACCTCTCTCTCCTGTCACTCATGCTGTCACACTCTCTCCTGTTTCTCTGACTCTGGGAGAAGCTGTGTTCTCACCTCCTGTCTCTCTCTCGCGCACGCTCCTCCTGTTTCTCAGGCTTTGGGTGATGCCGAGTGACACCTCCCCCTTGTCTCTCCTAACTCTGCCACGCTCTCCCCTCAGGCTCTGGCAGATGCTGGATGACCCCCCAGCTCAGAAGCAGCTCTTTCAGAAGTACGACAGCCTGTGCGTCCGAGGCAGGTGGCTGAACCAGGAAGTGATGGGCCTGCAGGCCAAGGTCGTGGAGGGCGTCCCCCACATCCCAGCCCTGGAGAGGGACTGCGAGACCTTCCACAGCCTGCTGTACGGAGACTCGAAGCGGCTGGCGCTCAGCGCGCAGGTGAAGGAGCCCTCTCTTCTCTTCTGCCCTTAACCCCTTCCTCTATATTCAGCCACCCCCCCCCCCCCCATCCTCAAGATACAGAATTCAGGAGGTGCAGCCACCCCCTTCCCCGGGTGCGGTCAGGAAACCCTGGTCCCAGGCTGTGAGGATTGGGGTGCGTGGGGGTTGTGTGTGTGTGTGTGGGGGGGGGGGGGTTTGCAGCCCCCTAAGCTGGGGGGTGCTGGAGATGAGGCAGCCTTGTGGTGTGGGGTAGTCCAGGAGGGGCAGGGGGCTGGAGGGGGGGGGGGGGGAGAGGCCTGTGCTATGCAGGGGGCCGCCTGCTGCGGGGTGTCCAAGCCTCCGACGGCGAGGCTCAGGGAATCTGGGGTCTGCTCGCTCAGGGATGTCCCGGTTATTATCTCCCTGCCCCGGACGGCGTTGCCACGCGTGATCCTGCAAGCGAGAATCTCTCTCTCTCTCTCTCTCTCACTCTCTCTTTCTCTCTTTGGCTGTGGCAGGAGCTGAGCGAGGCCCTGGAGGAAGTGGTCCCCGCTGTCTCCCAGCTGAATCAGACCCTGATGGACATCCTGGCTGACCTGAAGGGCAAGGCCCGTTCCCTGCTGGACCCCCGCCGCCGCCAGGAGCGCAGCCTGTACGCTCTCTTCTTCCGGGAGCCCGCCAGGCTGAAGGAGGAGGTAGAGGCCCTGGAGCGGAGGGCCCGGGAATTCTCCGAGGCCTTGGTGTAGGGCAGGACTCTTAACCCCCCCCCCCCACCCCCCCCGGTTACGGAGCTGTACTGAATAAAAGACGTGAGCATGCAAGGCAGAGGTCTCTGGTCCCTTCTCCTGTGCTCGGTGACGTCGCCCCGGCCTTGGCTGGACCAGCGGTGGGGGGGATAAGACCCCCCCCCCACACACACACACACACGCTCCCATGCAATGGCTGCCGGGTTCGTCCATCCATTCCTCAGCTTAAGCTTCTGGAGGCCCCGGCGCCCCCCGGGAGGTTTTGAAGTCTGGCTGGCACCCACCCCGGTCCTGGCGGAAGACTTTCAAAATCCGGATTCATGCAGTGAGGGCCGGTGGTCGCTGGCCGGTCCCCCCCCCCCTTGCCACAGAGATGGGAGGTGGACGTAAGGAGCAGTGCCTGTGGCCACCGTAGCCCGCGGTGGGGGGGGGGCCCGATCTATAATATAGTGCTCTCAGCCTGGCGCGCAGCTGGTCTCGCGTGTTGGGCGCACTAGGAAAGGCTCCCGAGGCGGCGATGGGGGTCAGCGAGGCCACAGCAGCGCCTCGCGCTCGGCACGCGTAACCTCCTACGGGCCTGGCCCGTTCTTGCCTCTGTTGGGACGCAGCGCCCTCGGGGGGGGGGGGGGGGAGGAGGATTTCACTGCCCACCCGTCGCAGCCACAGCCCACTGCTTGCTGAGGGGTGGCCACAAATCTCAGGCTCTAACCACGGCCTCCAGGCTTAGCCTTTTGAGTGACTGCAGAGACTCCCTCCCCAGGGGGCTGTGAGCGCCGCCTCGGCAGAATTCGCCAGCCCCGGGGAGGGGGGGGGGTGAAACCAGAGCCGGGATTGGAACCCGGGTCCCTCCGGGAGGCAGCAGAGCGCAGCAATGCGGCCCAGCCGAAAGAGCTCCTTTTGGGTCTATTCAGAACAGAAGCCGTTCCTCGGGTTTCAGCCCCGGTGCCGGGAACCTGCTCCCTCCCTCCTGCAGAACCAGGACTGGAAGCCTGGAGCTGGTTGCTGCGGGGGGGGGGGGGGGATAAAGATTGGACTGCGGAGGCAGGTGTGGCAGAGCAGGGAGGGGGGCTCGGAGAGGCTTTGCTTCCCGTCCTGGGCTCTGGTGCATTGTTTGTCTAGGAAATGTCGCTGACACTGGGACAGCAGGTTGACGTTTTCTTTCCCAGGGAGCCAGGGTGGGAGGTGCAGGTTCCTCCTGGTGACATGTCCGGTGCCGGACGGAAAGCGGAGGGCAGGGGCGGAGGGAGGCTGTTCCTAGAGAGATGGATTTCTGTCTTCAGTCCGCCTGTGAGTAGCAAACCTCACCCCGCGCTCGCTGTGCCCCCCCCCCCCCCCCCCACCCCAGGGCAGCATCTCCCCCTCCTATAGCCTTGGCTGCCTGAACCGAACCGGCTGAGAGAGGGGATCCCGAACGCACCAGCACCAACGCCGCTACCACTGGGGCCTGACGCTTCCTCCTGCCTGTGGATTTACAAATGTGCCCACGCGCGAGGAGCCGCCGCTGACCCCGAGGAGCCATGGAGTTGTGCCCGCTGTCTCTCCTCACCCTGCTGTGTCTGCGGCTTTGCCAAGGTAAGGCAGACACTCTGCCCCCCCCCCCACCACAGTGCACGAGACCATCTCTTCAGGAGAGAGAAACCATCTCCTCTGTGAAGCCAAAGGGAAGAGAGACGGTCTCTCCTGTGGTGCCAAGAAAGAAAGAGAGAGGCCATCTCCTAATGGTGCCAGGGACAGGCTGTCTCCCTGTAGTGTAGTGCTGTGCACCTCTAGTGGCACTAGTAGAAACGATACAGAGACTGTCTCCTCATGGTGTCAGGGACAGGCTGTCTCCCTGTAGTGTAGTGCTGTGCACCTCTAGTGGCACTAGTAGAAACGATACAGAAACTGTCTCCTCATGGTGTCAGGGACAGGCTGTCTCCCTGTAGTGTAGTGCTGTGCAACTCTAGTGGCACTATTAGAAACGATACAGAGACTGTCTCCTCATGGTGCCAGGGACAGGCTGTCTCCCTGTAGTGTAGTGCTGTGCACCTCTAGTGGCACTAGTAGAAACGATACAGAGACTGTCTCCTCATGGTGGCGGGGGGAGAGAGAGAAGAATCTCAGGGTGTCAGAGGGAGTGGGGAGAGAGAGACCCTGCTCTACCCTCGCCCTCTCTTTCACAGGACGGGTCTCTCCTTTGTGCAGGATTACAGCTCGGGTGGGATGCAGGTCTCCTGTCAACGCGGTGATGTCATATCGATACCTAGCTGTGACATCAGAAACCCGTCTGCCAATCACACGGCAGCTTTCGTCACCAACCCTGATGTCGGGGGGGGGAGTGCAAACCCCAGAAATCGGTCCTAATTCCAAACCTTCAACTGATTAGGGAAGTGCTGTTTTCTCCTTGGAAGGAGGGTGGGCTCCTTCTCTGCCCTCCCCCCCCCCCCCCCCGCTCCTTTTCCATGGAGCGTTTCCTGTGACAGGGGCAGAGGGATAGGGGCATTGTATGAGGTGCCCCCCTCTCCCCGGGCAGGAAGCCGAGCGGGGGCCGAGCGATAAGGCCCAAACAATGATGGGCCGGCCCTCCATCCAGAAAGCAGTCGCCATGCGGAGCAGGGGAAGAGGATGGGGGCCTGAGGAGAGACCGCGCCTTCCTGGTCTCCTTTGAGTTTGGAGGGCTCTGTGGCACAGAGAGACCGTTGCCCCCCGGCAGATAAGTGGTCGTCATGCTGAGAGGGGATCCCTTGTATCTGAAATCTGTTCCTCCAATCCCCACCACCCCTGTCCCTCTACAGACCCTGGGCCCGGAGAGACGCTCACCCTCTCTACATTTCTCTCCACACAGACTGCTTGTAGAGGGACTGCTCCTCCACCCTTTTATCTCTGTGACGCTGGAGCGACTGCGCCCCCACACTCTCTAATTCTGAAGTTACTGCCCTCTCTTTGACTAGAGAGACTGCGCCCCCCACACTCTCTAATTCTGAAGTTACTGCCCTCTCTTTGACTAGAGAGACTGCGCCCCCACACTCTCTAATTCTGAAGTTACTGCCCTCTCTTTGACTAGAGAGACTGCGCCCCCCACACTCTCTAATTCTGAAGTTACTGCCCTCTCTTTGACTAGAGAGACTGCACCCCTACACTCTCTAATTCTGGAGATACCGCTCTCTCTCTCTGATTAGAGAGACTGCGCCCCCCACACTCTCTAATTCTGGAGTTACTGCCCTCTCTTTGACTAGAGAGACTGTGCCCCCCACACTCTAATTCTGGAGATACCGCTCTCTCTCTGATTAGAGAGACTGCGTCCTTACACTCTCTAATTCTGGAGATATTGCTCTCTGACTAGAGAGACCGGGTCCCCACACTCTCTAATTCTGGAGATACCACACTCTCTCTGACTAGAGAGACTGCGTCCCTACACTCTCTAATTCTGGAGATACCACACTCTCTCTGACTAGAGAGACTGCGTCCCCACACTCTCTCTTTATCTACCTCCCTCTGACTCAGATCAGACTACTCCCACACACCGCCCATGTCTCTCTCTCTCACTCTGGAGAGACTGCCCTCTGCCACTCTCTGACCCTGGAGAGACTGCTCTCCCCCAGCCCCCCCCCTCTCTCTCTCTCTCTCTGTATTTCTGATTCCCACGCTCTGGCATTGACGCGCCCATGGCTTCCTCCAGGAAATCCTCCAGCTCCAGGACTGCGCAGGCCCCCACGAATCGCTCGCGAGCTCGAACGCTGGCTCCAAACAGGAAAGAAAACAGGAAGAGAGAGGGGGGGGGGGGGGTGGCCTGAACGGAGCGCCCCCTCCAGAGCTCCCCTGGGCTCCTTCCCTGACCAGATCAAGGGACGGGAGAGGAGAAGAGGGGGGGGAGGGGGGGCACACTGGGGAGAGGGGGAGCAGGGCGCCCCTCCCCCGACACAAAATTTTGCAGAGGGGTGGTGGGGGGGCATTAAACTCAAGGGCTGCGTACAAGCTGAATCACTGAAATGCTCATCACTGCTGTGAGCAGAGAGTTGGATCAGGAGAAAGCGTTGGACGGGGGGTGTATTTGGGTTTCAGTCAGGCCTGAGACGCGGTTTCGCACAGGAGGACTCGCGAATAAGCCGAGCCCCTTGCTTTGGGCCCTGGAGGGGACGGACCGGGTTAGAAACCCGGTTTACCTCGCTAGTGGCGGCAGATAAGGGCCACCGGGGGGAGGGTTTCTCCCTGAGGAGGGGGGGGCGGTTGTCGCTAGCGCTGAGCCGCGGGTGTCGGTCCGTGGGGGCCGGTTCTTTTCAGCACTGCAGCGAGCGAGCGACGTAACGCGAGGAGCCGACAGGAAAGGTTCCTCCTTCTGCCGATGACCCCCCCCCCCCCCCCCCAGATTCTGTAACGGGGTGGGCAGCCAGGAAGGTGCAGAAAACAGGAGGAGGGATCCAGCGAAGCTGGAGGAATGCTCTAAGGTCCGGCGGCTCAGATTTAATGCTAGGAAATGCAGAGTAAAGCACTCAGGGTGCAGCATTGGAGGTGAAATTCTTCTAAGCACCAAGGAAGAGCGGGGATCTGGGGGTGATCGCGTCTGATGATCTTAAGGTGGCCAAACAGGCGGATAGAGCGAGGGTAAAAGCCAGAGGGGCGCATGGCCGCACAGGGAGAGGAAGGGTCAGCAGAAAAAGGGAGGTGACGCTGCCCCTGTATAGGTCCCTGGTGAGACCTCACTGGGAATACTGAGTACAGTTCTGGAGACCCCACCTTCAGAAGGATAGAAACAGGATGGAGTTGCTCCAGAGGGAGGCTGCTAACATGGGCAGTGGTCTTCATCCTAAAGCACATGGGGATAGAGGTAAAGATGTAAACATGATGCACCCTGGAGGAGAGGGGAGATAGGATAGAGACATTCAGATATCTCAGAGGTTTCCATGCACAGGAGCTGAGCCTCTATCAATGGAAAGGAGGCTGCCAACATGGTCAGTGGTCTTCATCCTAAAGCAGAGGGGGATAGAGTTAAAGATCTAAACATGATGCACCCTGGAGGAGAGGGGAGATAGGATAGAGACATTCAGATATCTCAGAGGTTTCCCTGCACAGGAGCTGAGCCTCTATCAATGGAAAGGAGGCTGCTAACATGGTCAGTGGTCTTCATCCTAAAGCAGAGGGGGATAGAGTTAAAGATCTAAACATGATGCACCCTGGAGGAGAGGGGAGATAGGATAGAGACATTCAGATATCTCAGAGGTTTCCATGCACAGGAGCTGAGCCTCTATCAATGGAAAGGAGGCTGCTAACATGGTCAGTGGTCTTCATCCTAAAGCACATGGGGATAGAGTTAAAGATCTAAACATGATGCACCCTGGAGGAGAGGGGAGATAGGATAGAGACGTTCAGATATCTCAGAGGTTTCCATGCGCAGGAGCTGAGCCTCTATCAATGGAAAGGAGGCTGCTAACATGGTCAGTGGTCTTCATCCTAAAGCACATGGGGAGAGAGTTAAAGATCTAAACATGATGCACCCTGGAGGAGAGGGGAGATAGAATAGAGACATTCAGATATCTCAGAGGTTTCCATGCACAGGAGCTGAGCCTCTATCAATGGAAAGGAGGCTACTAACATGGGCAGTAGTCTTCATCCTAAAGCACATGGGGAGAGAGTTAAAGATGTAAACATGATGCACCCTGGAGGAGAGGGGAGATAGGAGAGAGACATTCAGATATCTCAGAGGTTTCCATGCACAGGAGCTGAGCCTCTATCAATGGAAAGGAGGCTACTAACATGGGCAGTAGTCTTCATCCTAAAGCACATGGGGAGAGAGTTAAAGATCTAAACAGGTAGACCCTGGAGAAAACGGGAGATAGGGGAGATAGGATAGAGGCTTTCAAATACCTCCAAGGTTTCCATGCACAGGAGCTGAGCCTCTATCAATGGAAAGGAGGCTCTGGAACGAGGGTCATGGGATGAGGGTGAAAGGGGGCGGGCTCGGGAGTAATCTTAGGAAATCTTTCTTTACAGAGAGGGTGGTGGATGCATGGAAGGACCCCCCAGTGAAGGTGATGTTTAAACACAGGGGTTCTCTGAGGAACTTGATAAGCCGAATGGTCTTTTTCTCCCATCGCGTTTCTATGTTTCTATGAAAAAAACAATTAACCATTAAAATCCCGGTGGTAGGAGGGCAAATAACCCTTTCCTTCTGCCCTCCACCGACACCCATGAGAGCGGGAGCTGAGTGAAGGGGGGGAGAGAGAGCAGAGGATTCTGGGAAGTACAATTCCCCCCCCCCCCCCTTGCTGGTAATGATGCGAGAGGTCATAAGAACATAAGAAGTTTCCATACTGGGTCAGACCAAGGGTCCATCAAGCCCAGCATCCTGTTTCCAACAGTGGCCAATCCAGGCCACAAGAACCTGGCAAGTACCCAAACACTAAGAAGATCCCAGGCTACTGATGCCAGTAATAGCAGTGGCTACTGCCTAAGTAAACTGTCTGTAATGGACTCACTCACTCTTCTCGTTGCCGCGTCTTCTCTCAGCTTGTGGTCTCCCTGTGCCCCCGCAGGTCTGCGCTGCCTGAACGCCAGGGATCCCTGCGCCAACGGCGGCACGTGCCTGAGCCTGCAGAACGGCACCGATGCTTGCCGGTAAGTGCGCCTCCCGCCTCGATGCCGGATGGGCTCAGGCGCGGCTCGGACCTAGTTGGGTAGTGAGCCGGGGTGTGGGGTGGGATTATCCGGGCTGTGGTTGGGTAATGCTCTCTCAGAGCTTTGGGGGGAGGGGGGGTTGTCCGGTAAGGTTCTCGCAGACACCCCCCCCCCCCTGAAGGTTCTGCTCTGTTTTCGGCCCTTCCCCCCCGCAGGTGTGACTCCGGATTCGTTGGAGAGCGGTGCCAGTTCCCGGACCCCTGCCTCCCCGGCCGCTGCCGCAACGGGGGCACCTGCGCGGCCCTGCTCCGCCCCTCCTCCGCCGGCTTCTCCTGCGCCTGCCTGCCCGGGTTCACCGGCGAGGAGTGCCAGGGCATGCTGGGCGACGCCTGCTTCCCGCAGCCCTGCAGGAACGGGGGCACCTGCCAGCGCTTCTCCAGCACCGAGTACCAGTGCAAGTGTCTCCCTGGCTGGACTGGTGAGAGTCTGATGGTACCAGAGGGCGGGAGCGGGGGTGGGGTGGAGGAACCGCAGCCTAGAATCGACAACATCCCCCTCCGCCACTGGCGCCCGGCGGCCATACGCGTGAGGAAGAGGCTGGGTTTATAGTATATGTGTATATATAAAGCACTGATGTGATAGGATATACAATATGCACATTATCACATAGGCATCCTATAATGGTAGCTCGCGCCTGAGTGGGGCAGCGGGCATGGGCAGACCGGGTGAGCCAGGAGCGGAGGAGAAGGGGATCTCGTGTAACTGTTGTGGTATTAAGCCTGGGGGAGGGTAATTTCCAGAGGCCCTCTCTCTCCGAGCCGATCGCCCTTTAGCCGGGTGAAACGGCTTGGCGGAAGATTGCCCGGCTACAAGCGGGCGCCAGCTTTAACAACGGGCGACCCTTTGGCCGCGTTAAAAAGAGGTGTGGGAGGGGGAAGGGGGGGGGAGTCAGAGGGTGGCCCATGCCCGAGATGTTACCACACTTATCATTTTCTCCCAAGGTCGGCCTCCCTCCCATCTGCACAAGCACAGAGTGGGCAGGGCTAGCTCATTTTTCACAGGGAAAGGGCGCGGGGGCAGATAAAGGATTTCGTATATACAGCATGAGTGAAATGTGATAGATCATATGGATAGGGTGTAATATAAGATGTATAACATGGGTATGGTGGACTATGTTCTGAAATGTTATGAGCAGGGTGTGATAAAAGATATATAACATAGTTCTGATGTGATATATATATACAGCATGAGTGAAATGTGTTAGACACTATGGTAGGGTGTAATATAAGATATATAACATGGGTATGGTGGACTATGTTCTGAAATGTTATGAGCAGGGTGTGATAAAAGATATATAACATAGTTCTGATGTGATATATATATACAGCATAAGTGAAATGTGTTAGACGCTATGGTAGGGTGTAATATAAGATATACAACATGGGTATGGTGAGATATGTGTGTGTATTGTGTATGTGTGTGTGTGTGTATATATATATATATATATATATATATATATATATAGCATGTGAAACGTGATAGTTACTATAGGGTGTAATATAAGATATATAACATGGGTATGGTGAACTATGTTCTGAAATGTTATGAGCAGGGTGTGATAAAAGATATATAACATAGTTCTGATGTGATATATATATACAGCATGAGTGAAATGTGTTAGACGCTATGGTAGGGTGTAATATAAAATATATAACATGGGTATGGTGTGATATACACATAGCATGTGAAACGTGATAGTTACTATAGGGTGTAATATAAGATATATAACATGGGTTATGGTGTGATATGTTTCAGGTAAGAACTGTCAGCAGATGGATTTCTGCTCTGTGAATCGCTGTGCTAATGGGGGTAAATGCATCAACACTTACCCTGACTTTGTCTGCCAGTGCCCCCCAGGCTATGAGGGTGAGGCGTGCGAACGGGATATTGACGAGTGCCAAGGAGACCCCAGCCCCTGCCACAACGGGGGGGCCTGCCTGAACCGGGTGGGCTCCTACGAGTGCTCCTGCCCCTCTGGCTTCTCCGGCTCCGGTTGCGAGTTCCAGCTGGGGTTCTGCACCCCGGCCATGTGCCCTAACGGGGGCACCTGCCGGCAGATCGGCCGGGGGCTCTTCGAGTGCGTGTGCTCTCCAGGTGAGATGACGAGGCAGCAGGTAACATCCATGAACTCATGAACGGGGGGGGGGGGGGGGGGGGGGGGAAGGTGTGGTTTATCCTGCCCTCTATCCCCAGGCATGCCAGGTCGAGCTGTCCTGGTTTCTAGTGCCCTACTTGACCATGACCGTCTTCCCTCATCAAACATGGCTGACTTGATAGCCGTGGACGCAGGCTTGAAGGTGTTCTGTGCCAGGAGTAAATATGGCTGACTTGACAGCCGTGGACGCAGGCTTGAAGGTGTTCTGTGCCAGGAGTAAATATGGCTGACTTGACAGCCGTGGACGCAGGCTTGAAGGTGTTCTGTGCCAGGAGTAAATATGGCTGACTTGACAGCCGTGGACGCAGGCTTGAAGGTGTTTCTGTGCCAGGAGTAAATATGGCTGACTTGACAGCCGTGGACGCAGGCTTGAAGGTGTTCTGTGCCAGGAGTAAATATGGCTGACTTGACAGCCGTGGACGCAGGCTTGAAGGTGTTCTGTGCCAGGAGTAAATATGGCTGACTTGACAGCCGTGGACGCAGGCTTGAAGGTGTTCTGTGCCAGGAGTAAATATGGCTGCCGTATTGTGTTCTTATAGTAGATAATGGTGGAAGGGGAGGCCTTTCCATGGTCTCATTGCTACTCCACCCCTCAGGTTTTACAGGGCCGCAGTGTGAACAGAACGTGGACGACTGCTTAGGGCACCTCTGCAAGAACCACGGGGAGTGTGTGGATGGCATCAGGACGTACACCTGCAGGTGTCCAGAGCAATGGACAGGTGAGAGCCTCATCGCCTGCAGCCGTAGCCCCCCGGCCCCCTGTGGGCATCCAAGGCTGCGGAGGGGTGAGAGATACCCCCCTCCCCCCCCCCCAATCCTCGATCCGAGTGACGTGTTCCTGCCCTCTCTCCTCTCTCTCTCCCCCGCCATGGCTTCAGGCTGGGACTGCTCTCAGGATGTGGACGAGTGCCGGGCGCTGGGCCCCAGGGCCTGCCAGAACGGGGGCACCTGCCACAACCTCCCGGGGGGCTTCCGCTGCGTGTGCGTGAACGGCTGGACGGGGGGGGCCTGCCACGAGAACATCGACGACTGCCTCTCCGCCACCTGCCACCAGGGTTCCACCTGCATCGACCTGGTGGGGACCTTCTCCTGCCAGTGCCCGCCCGGCAAGACCGGTGCGTGGGTTCGAGTCATCGTGGGTGAGATGGGGGGGGGGGGGGGTGTGTTTATAGGAAACGCAGTAACTGCGATGGCGGTGGGTGGGGGGGGGGGGGGGTGAT
>NC_042633.1:35852000-35879500 GCF_901001135.1 Rhinatrema bivittatum
CTACCTTCCTCCGCCCTGAATTTATTTGAAACCCCCTCCATCCCCCCTGTCGTTTCCTCCCTTCCCTCCGCCAGTGAGTACATCCATAGAAACTTCTCTGGCTTTTTTATTATTATTATTTTTTTTTTTTAATGGAGCCCCAAGGCCCTTTTAGCTCAGGATCAGAGGACGCCCCCGCCCCAGGAAGAGGCACAGCAACAAAAGAAAGGAATATGAGCAAGTCCTGCCTGCAGAACGCATGTGGAACTTTCCCGGGAGAGGGGCGGGGACAGCAGGGGGCGGGGAAGGGCGCCGTGACGTCACTCCGCTACTATTTGCATACCCAGAATGCCGTGCGAGGCGCAGCCGCCTCGGCGTGCACGCCCCGGGCCGGTTCCGACGGATCCGCGGGCGGGTTTTCTGGGCGGAGCCCGGTTGGAGCGCGCCGGAGACGCGTCCCGCGCTAGCGGGCGCGGGGCTTTCCTCCGCCCGGTCCCTGCTCCCCCCGAGCGTGACGGGGGTTGGTTTCTGTGCCTCGCGCAGCGTGCAGGGGGCGAGGGCATACTCTGGTTTCTCTTCAGATCGAACAAATCTTTCGCCTTTTACTAAAGATTTCCGTGGAGAGGAACATTTATGAGTTTCACTTAATTTTTGAAAGTCCCATCCCTGATGGGGCTCCCCAAAGCTTGTCAAAAATAGAACTAGGAAGCTGCGTTTGCGTGGTGTCTGCTGAACGTAATGATTCGTTTTGGATTTAAATGTATTTAGTGAATGTGTCGTTTCGTGTGTATATGGAATGTGTCGTTATATTTCTGTTGTATTTTAACGCTATTCCGTGAATGTGTCGTTTGTTCTGTATATTTTTTTGTATTTGCAAGCTTTCTAGTACAGTTTTGCTGTGTGTGTGTGTGTTTGCATAGTACTGTGTGCAACAGCTAGAAGAGACTTGCTGAGGGCGTGGGGATGATGGGTAAGGAATAGAGGGTAGGGTAGAATAGAGTAGGGAGGAATAGAGAGGGTAGTGTAGAGTAGGGAGGAATAGGGAGTAGGGTAGTGTAGAGTAGGGAAGGAATAGGGAGTAGGGTAGTGTAGAGTAGGGAGGAATAGAGAGTAGGGTAGTGTAGAGTAGTATACAGTAGGGAGGAATAGAGGGTGGGGTGGGGTGGGTTTCCTTTGAATGTCTTGGGTAGGAGGCTGCCACCAATAGATGTGGTGGGTGAGGGATGGCACTTGGATGCCCGGGGTTAGCTTGCCTCGCCTTTCCAGCGCTGGACTCAGCAGCCAGGCCCCTCTGTCCTTTTCCCGCATTCCAGGGGCCCGCTGCGAGGTTGACATCGACGACTGCGACCCTCTCACCGACCCTGTGACCCTTGAGCCCAGGTGTTTCCACGGGGGCACCTGCTCCGACAAGATCGGGGGCCACTCCTGTCAGTGCCCCCCAGGCTACGTGGGCGAGCGCTGCGAGGGCGACGTGAACGAGTGCCTCTCAAACCCCTGCGACGCCCGTGGTGCCCAGGGCTGCCTCCAGCTGGTCAATGCCTACCAGTGCGAGTGCCGGCAGGGATACACAGGTAAGCGTAGACGGTCCCCTGCCCGGACGATGCCCCGACTCTCGCTCCCAGTGACCCTTGCCCCCTCATGTTTCAGGAGCCCGCTGCGAGTCTGTGACCGATAGCTGTAAAGTGAACCCCTGTAGCAACGGGGGAACCTGTGCTGTCACCGTTAACACGCCATTGGGCTTTACCTGTCGCTGCCTGCCAGTAAGTATAACCCCCCTCCCCCAATTTGTGCCATGGACACGGTGAAAGGGATATGGCATCTGGAAATCTGGTTGGCGCATGTGTAATATCCTTTTGTTGCTAGCAGTTAATGCACCGGCTGGGCTCTCATATTAATTCCCTTTGCACGGGGCAGTTAATGGCACTCAATGCCTCAGGTGCGATCATAAAAATCTCCGTGTGGGGCAGACACTGTAAGCTAATACCCTTAGGTGGGCATGGGGTGGAGGAGTAGCCTCTAGTGGTTAGAGCAGCAAGCTGAAAAGCAGGGAAAACAGGGTTCAAATCCTTGCGAGACTCCGACTGACCTTGGGCAGGTCATTTTGGCCTCCTTTTGCTTCAGGTACAAATGTTGGGCTCTACTTACCAAATTTTTTTTTTTCCATAGACATAAAATGGGAGAAAACCTTTTGTAAATCAGGCCCTTGGATAGGTACAGGGAAATACCTGAATGCAACTTGACTTAAGCTACCCGTGAAATGGCCTGAGCTAAATCTAAATAAGTAGCTATGCAAAATATTATCTTAATAATAAGTAGATATGCAAAATATTATCTTCACGTGCCTCCTCTCGTCCCCAGGGCTTTGATGGTGCTACCTGCTCTCACACCTTGCCAGGGTGTGGCGGACGTCACTGCTACAATGGCGGCGTGTGCGATAACTTGCGGGCCTCGCCCCGCTGCGTCTGCCCCGGCGGCTTCACGGGACCCGAGTGTCGCGCGCCGTGGGCGGGCGGCTGCGGTCAGAAGCCCTGCCGGCACAACGGGAGCTGCAGCGAGACCCCCGCTGAGCCCTTCTTCCGCTGCGCCTGCCGCCCCGGCTTCGCCGGGCCCCTCTGTCAGTTCCCCGTCTGGGAGGGCGGCCCCGGCCAGGGGCGGCCGCCGCCGGCTCCCGAAGGCGGGAGCGCCGAGTGCGCGGCGCTGGCCGGGAGCGGGGTCTGCGAGCCGCGGTGCAGCACGCACCAGACGGGCTGGGACGGGGGGGACTGCTCCCTGCAGAACCCGGACCCCTGGAAACAGTGCGGCGAGAGCAGCTGCTGGAGCGTCTTCCGGGATGGCGTGTGCCAGGAACGCTGTAACACGGAGGAGTGCTTCTACGACGGTCACGACTGCATCGCCTTCGGAGACTGCAAGTAAGGGGCGAGAGGGCTGTCTCGGACCAGCTGTGCACTCTCTTGTCTCTGATCCATTCTGTGCTCTCCCTCTGCAGCCACTAAGGTGATGGTTAATACCCATTAAAACGATCGGCGCTGATCTGTTCTGCACTCTCTCTCTCTCTCTCCCTTCCTCTGTCTCTTCCCTACCTCCCCATTCCATGTTTTGGTTATGTTCTCACCCCTTATGTCCTCGGTATCCGTTCTCGCAGCACCTGTGTACAAGAAATAGCCCTGGCTCCGTTCTCACCGCCTTCTTCTCCTCTCTCGGCTGCAGCCCCCTGTATCACCAGTACTGCCAGGATCACTTCGGGAACGGGCACTGCGAGTGGGGCTGCAATTCGGCGGAGTGCGGCTGGGACGGCGGAGACTGCGCCAGGGAGTCCCGGGGCCCCCGAGAGACCCTCGTCCTGCTGGCCGCGCTGCGCCCGGGCTCCCTGCGGCGTGACGTCGCCGCGCTGCTGCGAGCCCTGGCCCGGGCCCTGCGCGCGGCGCTGTGGGTGAAGCGGGACGGGCAAGGCGAGATGATCTACCGGTGCCCCGCCTGCGGGGACCTGGAGAACAGGACCGCCCTGCAGAGGTGGCAGGAGCCGCAGGCGGGGAGGTCGCTGAGGGCAGCCGCGAGCAGCGAGGAGCCAGAGGACGGAGGTCAAACTGAGAGGTGAGAGAGGGCTGCGGCTTAACCCCCCCTGCTATACGCTGAGATGCTAATATTTAGTCACTGACAAACCTATCCAGCTAACTCTGAATATCTCTGTATTTTTATTCTCACTTATTGTATTCCTTGTTTTACTTTTTGTTTTATTTTTTGATATTTATTATTTTTTGTTTATTTATTATTATTTAATTACTCTCCTATTTTATGTTATTATTGTAAACTGCTTTGAACAGTAATATCGCTGATAAAACAGTATAGAAATGTCTTAATAAACTCTGAATATCTTGATTCACTGAGGGTTTTTCTCATAGACACAAAATGGGAGAAAAGCCTTAATGAATCTGGCCCTTAGCTGGCTAATTTAACTCTGCCCCGGAACCACCCCAACATAAACCGGCTAAACTTTAGGGTGAAATAGTCAAAAGTCTGCATTTAGCTGGATAATTCCCTAGTTATTTGGCTAAATGCTGCTGAATATTGACCCTCTGTGCCCACCGTGAGGCCTCAAACCATCTTGCACTGCTTCTCGCCTCGCGCTTTCCGCTGTCTACTCGAATCACGGAGGCCTCGAGCCTTACACCTTCACGTCCCTGCCCTCCTCGTGCACAAGCCTGCCACGTCTTTTCACGCCCTGCCGTGCCACCTACCCCTTTTCTCCCTCTCCCTCTCCCATGGCTATGAGCAGGTTGCAGCTCGCTCAGGAGCCTCTTCTGGGGAGAACAGCGCCGGGCCCTCCCTCGGGGGCTCCGAGCACCACCTCAGCAGCAATCTCCCTTCCCGTAAAGCGGCCGAACGTGGGTTCAGTGCAACGGGAACCGCTGACCGTGACGCAGGAGCGGGTGCTCTCGCTCACCATGTTCTCTCTCTCTCTCTCTCTCTCCCCACCCTCATGTCACAGGTTTGTGGTGTTCCTGGAGGTGGACCTCAGCCTCTGCACGGACCCAGACCTGCCCTGTCTGAAGTCGGCAGAGCAGATGGTGCGGTTCCTCGCCGCGCTGGCGGCGGCTGAAGCCCTGGAGAAGCTCCTCCCCTTCCCGCTGGTGGCGGTGAAGCAAGAACACAATGAGAAAAGTAGGAAACTTTTTTTTTTTTTTTAATATATATTTTATTCTCGTCCGGTCGCGGCCTCCGTCCGCTCCGTGGTGGGCGGCGGTTCGGCACGCTGAAGTTTTTTTTTTTTTAAACCACGCAACAAGGTTTGATCCCATGCGCCGGGCTCCTCGCTTCGTCCGGTCGTGCGACCCAAGGCTTTATTAGTAATAGAAGACCCACGACCGATCGGTACGAGAATTAGTCTGCCGTGGATCGGAGTAGTGGGATGGTCCCTTCGCCCGGGGTTGGTGACTCATCTCAGCCCCGGCGGGGGGTGGCTGTTAATTAAGCTTGGATCCATCACGTGTCAAAACGGCAGAAGCCTTCCGCGGTATCATTACGTGCGGGCCACGGTGAGCCACCGTGGCCCGCACGTAATGTCCACGCTTCAGTCCCGTAATGTCCACGCTTCAGTCCTGTAATGTCCACGCTTCAGTCCCGAAATTAAAATCCTCCCCTCCCTTTCCAGCTTAGGCTCCTCCTGCCGGCATCCCCACGCCTGCGTGCTCTCGTTAAAACGCTTCCGCCCTTCGGCTGTCCCTCCTGGGCGGCATCCTGGCCCCGGCGTGCCCCTGGAGGCCGGCCTGCGTGGGACTCTGCGTGGCGGAGGTTCCTCCCTCACCGTGCCATCTCCCCGTGGCCGCGGCACCTGATCTCCGAAGCATCTCTCAGGCTTCCTTCTGCTGTTAGCACTGACCGCTGCTCACTTTGAAAATCCTTTCTGCTTTTGCAGCGTGATCTGTCAGATTATTTCATATTTAGATTTTTAAAAAAAATCTCTTTGTACTCCCCGTTTCCCGTGTCGGCCATTCTTTCTCTCCTGAAATCACGCGAGCGTGCCATTGCGTCCGGAGGATGATTCCTCTTCTGCCACCCTGGGGGGCCCTGTGGGATCGGTCCGCTGTTTATCCGAGGGTCCCTTAAAAGCTTCCCCCTCCCCGAGGTTAACGTAGCCCTGGAGTACTCATTCGTTTCGGGTGTCCCTCTCACACGAATGTCGTATCCGTGGGTGAGGTTCTCTAGACTCACCAGCGACTTCCTGCAGGGGCAACGTCGCATCCACATTTATTCTCGTCCAGCCTTCCCTCGCGCTGGCTCAAAAATATTCCTGTAAATCGCCAGGGGGGCTTTATGGGAGCTTTGTGCCACCCTGTAGGCGATGGCAGGTTCGGCTTCAGAAAAATGGTGTCCCTTGTAGAGGGGATACAGATTTGCTGCTCCGATTCAATCATCCCCGTGTAGTCCCATCTAGAAACATAGAAAATGAGGGCAGAAAAAGACCAATCGGCCCATTTAGTCTGACCAGCAAGCTCCCACACTTATTTTTCCATACTTATCTGTTTCATCAACCTTGTTGGTAACTGTTTGATTCAAATTTCCTGCCATCCCCTTTCATTGATGCAGAGAGCAATGTTGGAGGTGAGCATAAGGCTTATGGTTAAGGGTAGTAATCGCCGCATCCAGCAAGTTACCCCGATGCTTGTTTACCCAGACTGCACAGATCAATGCTTTGTTGGATGTTGTCTGAAAGTATATCCTTTTTTTCCCCCTAACGTAGAAGCAGAGAGCAACACTGTATATGCTTTCAAAGTGATGTATCAGGCTTAATTGGTTTAGGGTAGTAACCGTCGCAATAAGCAAGCTACCCCCACGCTTATTTACCCAGATTGTGAAGTTCAGTCCTTGTTGGTTGTTGTCTGAATGCAAATCCTCTTTTCCACATTTCCCCTTGCCGTTGAAGCAGAGAGCAATGTTGGGGTTGCATTAACCGTGTGAAGGCTTTTTGAGCAAGGGTAGAAATCAAAGGTAGTAGCCAACATTCCAGCAAGCCGCCCCCATGGCTCTACTCTTCATTCCCATCCTCTAGCCTTTATGGATCCACACGCTGTGCCCGGGATTGCGGGCCGGCCGTTGGCCAGCGTGCGTAACTTCTTCAACAAAGGTGTGGGGTTTGTTTTTTTTTTAGATAGGGCTGGGTTAGGGAAGGGGAAGGGGCGGAGGGAACGGAGGCAGGCTGCGCGGCTCGGCGCACGCAAGTCGCACAATTTATAACATGCTCGCAGCTGCGCACACACTGTTATAAAATAGGGCGTAGATTTGTCCGCGCCGGGTTGTACGAACAAATCTTCGCCCTTTTTCACTTAAGCTTTTCTGTTACTGTATCTACAAATGACATCCAGTCTCCCAGGAGGAAAAGGCGCATCGAGCACCGCAGCCTCAGGCAGGCAGGGACACCATCAAGCGCAGGGGGAGATCAGGCAGCAGGTGCTGCGTCGGGCGTGGGGAAGCGCTGACTCAAACTCTGCCTGCAAGGAAATGTTTCCTCCTCCCCCCCCCCCCCGTTAACACGGCAGAGCAGCGCTGCAGTTATTTGACTATTTTCCATCTGCTTTAGGTTATACTTGCATAAGGTGCAGGTGGACGTTCTGTTTTTAAAACGCCATTACCACTTCCGTGCAGCTGCCTCCACGTCGTCCTGCCAGCCTAGCGTTCGTTTGGTACGGGTTTTTCTTCTGTTTTTTGCGAATGCATTGGATGGAAATTTCTATTCTTTCAATTAAAAAAGAACAAAGTATCACAATGACATACACTAAAAAAAAACAAAAACCCCAGCAGGGACGGTGAGCGGGAAACTATTTTAAGCTTCTGAATATTGCATTTACAAAGCATTAAATCCGGGACGAAAGACCCACCTTGGATCTGAGAATTGGCAGCTGCATTCTCCCCTGTAGCCACAGGGTGGCAGCATGGCGCCAGGGATGGAAAGCTTCTCAGGGGGGAAAGGGTTGAATTATTTAAGGGATAGAGAGAGAGGACCCTAAGTCGGTGCTGTGCACCCCCCCATGCAGAGGAACTGGGTTCCATTCCCAGCTCCTGTCTTCCATTCCCTGGCTTGGCCGGGGCTGGGGGCATGTGCGACGCTCACAGTCCCCCGGTGGTTGTGTAAGGGTAACACCTAGTGGCCGGATTCAGGGTCCTGGAAGGAGCCTGGGGCACGGCCCACCGGCTCAGGCCTGCAATGTACGGACTAAGACGTTAAGTTGGGAGAAGATATTAAAAATAGGTGGAAAAAAAAAATCTCCAGGTGCTTGCAAATGAAGGCTCAGAGCCAGCAGATGCCACCCCTGGTTCGTTGCAGCCCCCGAGCGCTGGTGAGGGATGGTGGCATCTCCCCCCCCCCCCCCCCCCCGACGCACACTGGAATCTGCATCCTGATTTTCAGGAGCCTCCTCCCCCCCCCCCCCCTCCAATCCTGATTTTTTTTTTTTTCCTCCTTCTTGCAGATTCCTTCACCTCGGCCGAGCCGCCCTGGAAGCTCATCTCCAGCTCTGTTGCCGTGGGGCTGGCCGTGGTGCTGGGGATCCTCATCGGGGTGCACCTGAGCCGTCGCCGCAAGCGGGAGCACGGCGCCCTCTGGTTTCCAGCCGGCTTCGCCCGCCACAGGGACCCGAACGCCCGACGGAGGAGGGAGCCCGTGGGGGAAGACGCCATCGGCCTGAAGTGAGCGAGCCGTGGAGGACGGGGGATGCCCCCTCCATAGCTAGGATTCCCCGTGCAGCGCTGCTTCACCCCCCCCCCCCCCCCCACAACAGAGAGCACTCCTCCACCATTCCCTACAGCTAACTTCCCCTAGGAGGGAGTGCTCCTGCTCCGTTCCCTACAGCGCCCCCTGTTGAGAGAGTGTGAGACTGCAGGAGGTCACCTCTCCCTCCCAGCACCGTTTCCTACATCACCTCCTTCTGGGAGACAGCGGGACTGCAGCAGCTCAGAGCTCCGCCCACATCCCTCTCCGCCCAGCACTCCTGCACCATTGGGAAATGCTGGAGCTGCGCGAGCCGTGAGCACTCCTGCGCCGTTGGGAAATGCTGGAGCTGCGCGAGCCGTGAGCACTCCTGCGCCGTTGGGAAATGCTGGAGCTGCGCGAGCCGTGAGCACTCCTGCGCCGTTGGGAAATGCTGGAGCTGCGCGCGAGCCGTGAGCACTCCTGCGCCGTTGGGAAATGCTGGAGCTGCGCGCGAGCCGTGAGCACTCCTGCGCCGTTGGGAAATGCTGGAGCTGCGCGCGAGCCGTGAGCACTCCTGCGCCGTTGGGAAATGCTGGAGCTGCGCGCGAGCCGTGAGCACTCCTGCACCGTTGGGAAATGCTGGAGCTGCGCGCGAGCCGTGAGCACTCCTGCACCGTTGGGAAATGCTGGAGCTGCGCGAGCCGTGAGCACTCCTGCACCGTTCCCTGCTGGGACTGCAGAAGCTGAGAAGTGCTTTGCATTAACCTCTACTCTTTTCCTCCTCCTTTTCAGGCCACTGAAGCAGGATACGGACTGTGACGAGGAGTCTGAAGTTTATTCCGGTCCGGAGGATGAGGGGATTCCAGCCCCCAGGAAGCTTAAGGTAAGGAGACAACCTCCGCGGCTGAGGGCCCCCCTGAGCTCCTGCTGTCACCTGCTCCTGCCGCCCGGTCTCTCGACTCCCTGCTCCCACCGGCGGCTCCTGCTGCCTAATTTACCCCCAAGCCCCTCTCGGCGGGTCGTTCCCTGACCCCGGGCTGAGGTGGGGCGTGACTGGTTAAAAAGTTCCCATTCCTCCTGCCGTCTCCTCTGTCTCCGCAGCTGGAAGAGGGTTCATCTGTTCCAGACCGCCGGCGCTGGACCCAGAAACACATCAAAGCCGGGGTCCATGTCCCCAAGGCCCCTGCTCTCACTCCTCCCCAGGGCGAGCCGGAGGGCCGAGACATCGATGCAAGAGGCCCAGGTACATAACCAACCGTCCCATCCCTGGCCCCCCCCAGCCTCCCTCCCTCCCCGAGGAAGGGGAAGGTGACCCTTGGAAGAACCTCCAGGCCTGCATCTCTTGTGTAACCCAGGCGCCCCCCCCCCCCCCCCCCCCCCCCGGTTCTCTCTCTTCTCTGGTAGATGGGGTCACGCCCCTGATGTCGGCAGTCTGCGCCGGGGGCGGCCTGGAGGCCAACGAGGGGGAGGAGGCCGTGCTGGAGGGCTCGGCCACGGTGATCGCCGATCTGATCGTGCAGGGGGCCAGCCTGGACGCCCAGAAAGACTCCACGGGGGAGACCGCCCTGCACCTCGCCGCCCGATTCTCCCGCGCCGACGCGGCCAAGAGCATGCTGGACGCCGGGGCCAACACCAACCTGCAGGATAAGCTGGGCCGCACCCCTCTGCACACCGCCATCGCTGCCGACGCGCTGGGCGTGTTCCAGGTACCAGCGGGGGAGGACGGGGACGGCTGGACCGTCCTCTTTGGACAGGGAATGCCCCCCGAGTTTGCTGCACAACCCACTGGGGGTTTAATAAGTAGCTGAGTATCGAAGGGCCGATGGACAGAAGGTCGAAAATAGCGAGGCGAGCGTTGGGTGAATGAACGAGTCGATGCCAGAGACAGACGGACGGGGGGCGGGTGGAAGGTTTACGGCTGGAGAGGCTCCGAGGGAAGGGTGCATGGGACGCGAGTTGGATTATGGGGGGGCGTAAACGGAAAGAGAAGGACGCGGATGACAAAGATATAAGCGGAGAAGATGGATGAATTAATGGAGAGATGCAGAGGGCGAGGAGGTGAATCATGGGTGGATGGAGGTGGAGGGAGGAACAGATGATGCCCGAGATACGGAAGCTGAAGGGATGGATCGCGGATGATGGATGGAGAAGGAGTTTTGGTCTGAGATGCTGAGGCGAGCGGACGGGATGGGCGACTGGTCGGGGAATGGATGGATGCAGGGGACGTACGGATTCACAGTAATACAGCGGGAGCAGATAGCGAGAATGAGAGAGGACTTCATGGGTAGGGGGAAGAGACATGGACGGGTGATCTTGTGCTTTGCAAAGAGGAGGAAAGAAGACGCCTGCAGCTGAGAGCATGAGGATGGGAGTATGGGGGGAGTCTTGCGAGGGAAGAGCGATCCTCTCGGACGAGACCCTCCTAGTTTAGATGGTAGTTGGAGGGGAGCTGCTTCACGGAGAGCGATGGAAGCGGTGGGGGCCGTAGGGTGGTAGGGAGTCGTACGCGGCTAAGCCTGGAAGTTTCTCTTGGTTGCAGATCCTCATCAGGTGCCGGCAGACTGACGTGGACGCTCGCATGCAGGATGGCTCCACGCCACTCATCCTTGCCACCCGCTTGGCGGTGGAGAACATGGTGGAGGAGCTGATAAGCTGCGGTGCTGACGTGAACGCCACCGACGGACGGGGTACGCGCTTTCCTCTGCTCTCGGATAAACTGGCGATGTCCGAGCGATGGCGCCGTGTCCCTCATGGAAGCACAGGGTTTGTGGGATAAATGGCGGCCAGGGCTCTCTCCACCCCTTCTCTCCAGGAGCAATGGAGAAATCTCAAGACTGGAGCATCCTGATGACATCACTTTGCTGTCTTGCGTTGGGAGAGCATGGTGATGTCATCAGCATAGGACAGCGAGGGGGTGGATAGAAGATCCAAAGAGGGAAGAGGCACCCTTGAACGGAGGCCTTTGGATCTGGGGGGAAGGAGATGAGGGGGTGGACCCTACGCGCCTTTACCATCCTGGAGCCTGAGGATGGGGATTGGAGGCACCTGAGGTCACAGAGGGTTAGGCTGGGCGGGAGGAACGTCCAGGGGTGGAGAAGTGCCTTTCAGTGGAGGTCAGCTGGGGAGACAAGGGGATGGGGCTCATGCCAAGGAGGGAAGTGATGGGAACCTCCTGGCCAAAGGTCTTCATAGAAGCACTTCCTGGACACAGATATCCTTGGTGTTACCAGTATGAGGTCCTTGATGACAGGCGTTTCCCGTCTTCTGTCTGCAGGTAAATCCGCTCTGCACTGGGCGGCGGCTGTGAACAACCTAAGAGCGTCTCATGCGCTCTTACGGAACGGAGCTAATAAGGACCTTCAGGATGGAAGGGTGAGTACTGGGGAAGTGGGCGGGAGCAGGGGCTGGAATAAAATTACTGTACGTACAGAGACGTATCTTGATGGTTTCTCCTACAGGAACAGACTCCTCTCTTCCTCGCTGCCCGTGAGGGGAGCCACGAGACGGCCAGGCTTCTCCTGGAGCACCGTGCGAGTCGCGAGATACCAGACCACGTGGGGTGCCTGCCCCGGGATGCGGCCCACGAGCGCCTCCACCACGACATCCTCTACCTGCTGGACGACCACGGCCTCTCCCGGGGGGCCGGGACCTCCCCTCCCGGGGAACCGGGGCCCGGTGGCTACCCGGCCCTGCGGACCCCTGCCGCCCCACAGAAGAAGAGCCGCAGGCAGCACCTGCGCAATCCCGCCCACGTGGACTGTGAGAAGCCGGGGGCAGGGCTCGGCGGGGCCCCGGGGAAGAGCGCCGTGGCTCCGCTGCCTCCACCCCCGCCCCAGATCGACCTGAGTCAATCTTACTACCTCCATGAGCCGGTTTCCCCATCGCTGAGGAGCCCTACCTTACCCACATCCCCTCTCCTGGGTCTGCACCCACTGGACAGGCGCTACTACCAGTCAGGCCCGGGCCCCGCTCCCCATCACCAGGCCCCAGCCTGCTTTAGCTTTGGAGGCCAGTGTGGCTCGATGACCCCAAACGATGCTTGCCACCAGCTCCTTGGCGCCAGAAGCAGTTCCTTCTCTGGCAGCATCTCGGGGGGGCCCTGGCCGAACAGGTCCTGCGAGTGGGTGGCACTGGGTCAGCACAGGGCCAGGGAAGGGTCCATTCACAGCTGCGGCCACCACGGAGTCCACTACTGTGGCCCAGCGCTGCCTCCTGGCCAGGGGCTGGGAGGCAGCGTTGACTCTCACTGCTCCCTGCCCAACGTGGCATCCTACGCCAGCGGGCCCACCAGGCGCTACCATCGACAGGGGCCACACCCGGGGGGCCCCCATGGGGGTCTCCAAGGGCAACCTCTGCACGAGATCCCGCAGGCGGGCGGCCAGCGCCAGCCTGGGGTGCCACAGTTTTGTGACCCTGCAGCTGGGGTCTCCCCGACCGAGCTCAGTGCCCCCAGCTACCCCTTGGAGCCTGAAAAGGGGGCCGGGTCGTTTCCCACAGGCAAGGACCAAGCAGGGGGGAGCCAGGACACCAGTCTTTACCTTACCCCTCCCTCCCAGCACAGCTACCCGTCGCCTCCCGGGGTGGACCAGGCCCCCTTCAGTCGCACCCGCCACCCCTTCCTCACGCCTTCCCCCGAGTCCCGGGACCAGTGGTCCAGCGCCTCGCCCCACTCCAACAAGTCAGACTGGTCAGAGGGGGCAGCCAGTCCCAGCACCACCGCGGGCGATGTGAAGTGACCGCAGGGCGGGCTCAGTAAAACCTGGATGTCCAGGTCTCCTCCCTTTAACGGCAGATTCAAGGGACAGATGCACTCCTGACAGCTGGATTTTGTGGAACTTTAACGGAGCAAAAGGAATAAATCGGTGGGATGAAGCAGCTGCTGTGCACTGGAGCCAGGATCCCACTACTGACACCAATGCTAAGGGTGTCCTCCTGCACTCCCTAGAGATCTCAGGCTATAACATTTTTTGGAGCTTTCCGACTCCACACTCAAAGACTTTTCACACCCGAGTGACTCCCCCGGAGCTGAGCTAGCAAACAGCCCCCCCCCCCCCCAATTCCTGCCTCTGTTGCCATATCCCCAGCAAGAGACTCCATCTCTCCCTGTTCTAGAACAGAAGTGTGTTTAGAGCATGGCGTACGGTCCCTGCATTTGGGCTTCTCCCCCCCCCCTCCCCCCCCCCCAGGACTGACCTGGAAATCGTGGAGGGTGTGGGAGAATGAGGGGCAGGCTGGAAGCGAGGAGGAGCAGCGAGCCATGCCAGGGCACGGCCTGTGACATCAGCAACAAGGACCTTCACTTTGACGTGTAATCGCGGGGGAGGGGGTGTCACCTGCTCCTTATGACAGCATCACCTGCTTTCGCTGCCCGCTGTGACATCATCTCAGACTGGTGATGTCACCAGCAAGGAGAATGCAGCTGGGGCCTCGTCAGCCATCGCTGTCGTCCCCCCCCCCCACCTCAGAACTGTCAGCTGGCAGGGCGGGGGCTGTTCTGTAGAGGGGGAGGGGGGGTGGTCCTCATGAGTGCTGCGGCCGTGGGAGCACTGTCTTCACGCTCCCTAAAAAACAAAACATGACTGAGGTGGATGAGGGAGGGGGTCAAGCCCACACCCCCAAAAATCTGTACCATTAATTTATAAAGAAATAAATGTTATTAAAAGTACCCTCGCTCCGTCCCGTGTCGGATATTTTGTTTCTCCTCCAACCCCCCCTCACCTGCTTCCGGGCCTGGGGGGGGGGGTTGGGCTGCGCGGAATGACGTTTCTACACGAGATAAGAGGGAGCTGGAGCGTTAATCCCCTTCCTGCGGTACCGGCAGGGGGGTGGGGGGAGTGACCCTTTTACCCCCATCCTTCCATTTACCTCCGGGAGGTGGGGGGTAAAGTTACCCCCAGGGCTTTCCTTGTCCGACCCTTAACACCTTCCGCCCGTTTCCTGTTCCGGAGGAGCTTGAGCGACGCCGCACGGCTCCGGCATGGGACGATCCAGCTCTGCCTTCTCCGCAACCCCCTCCCTTTGCATGCTGGGACTCGTAGTCTTGCCTTTCCTGTACCCACATTGCCCCGGGGTGCTCTCAAATCCACCACCCCCCCCCCCCCCAACTCTGCCCAGGCGCCAACACGGGAAGCTTGAAGGAAGGAGGAGCACAGAACAGAGATATCAACGAGTCCCTTTTAATATTTCCTCTCCCGAGGAGTCAGTAAAAATCAAAGATCAAACAACAACAACAAAGTTGTTATCAGAAGAATAAACTCCTGTAGACTTGCATAGGTGAGAAGCGCTCGCAGGGAGACGGGGGATTTTCCTCTCCAATTCAGAGTCCTTTAATCTGCCCCTCCCCCCCCCCCCCCCCCCACACACGCGCGCCTTTCCTGTGGCCGCGGGGACCTTGAGACCCCCGCCATGGGACCCCCCCATCCCGACAGCCTCAACGCTGGGGGGATCCTTCCTCCGCCGCTGCCGGGAGTTGCTCCCCCGCGCCGGCGCCCGGAAACCGCTCCCCGCGGCTACACCAGCCACCAGAAGCGCAGGTACATCAGCACCATGAAGAGAAAGATGCCGCTGGCGGCCACCTTCGCGTAGGTGGAGCGGGTGTTCAGGAACTGCGCGTCCTTGCGGTATTTCCTGGAGAGAGAGGAGAGGTTGCTGGCTTTGGAGTCCAGGGCTGCGGGCGGAGAGAGGGAGAGAGACCAGGAAAAGTGGGGGTCAGAAACCCGAGATCCTGCCATCCACCCCCCCCACCCCCGCACATCACACCCCACGGCTTCTCCCCGAGAGGCCGTCTCCCACCAGTCCCCATCCCGTATCAGAGAGCGCCTTTCCCTGGTACCTGAGAGCGCCTCTCCCCTCTGCAGCACCTCCTCGATGTTGGTCACCATGATCTTCTGCACGTCCTGCAGCTCCGTGTTGATGGAGCTCAGATGACGCTTGGACCAGGAGTCCACGTAAGACTTCTTTAGCTTCTGGATGTAAGTGTCTGCCAAAAAAAATAAATAAAAAACCCACACATAGCACAGACCTTGAGGGGGGAGAGCAGTGGATGAGGGAGACCAAAGGAGTAAGGGATGAAGGTCTGCAATGATAAATCCAGATTTGTCGATATTGCTTTACTCTCTTCTTAGAGCCTGGGGATGGACCAGCTGGAAGTCAAGTCTGAGATAAGAAGGGGGTACAGGACAGAGTCAGGAGGAGGGTGTGGTGTGGGATAATGCTAGGAGAATGGAGTGATGATGTGAAAGTGTCAGGAGAAGGTTGTGCGAGACAGCACCAATAGGTTCTGGTAGGAAGCAACATCAGGAGAAGGTGGCGTGGGACAATGTCAGGAGCAGGAGGAGGTGGTGTGAAACAGCATCAGCAGGAAGAGGAGTTATAGGACGAGGTAAGAAGATGACAGTGTGGGACCACGGAGAGATGAGATGTAGGGTAAGGAGGGCAAGGAACACACCGAATTCAATGAAAGCATACGGTCTGGAGACAGACGCCACCTTCTTGCCATACAGCTCAGAGAACTCGACTTGCAGCTCCTCCAGGTAGGCGAAGGCCAGTTTCTTGGAGTATCCAGCATTGCAAAGCATCAGGTAGCAGACCCCCTGGGAGATCAGGTAACTGGAGGGAGAGACAGGCAGAGAATTTACATCTACTAACAACAACAACAACTGTGCCCATGAATACATCACCACTCGGACACCCATCCGTGGAAGATCCTCGGCATATGCCTGTCCACCAACACTACAATGAAAGATCCTCAACACAAGCACTTATCCACCAAATGTGCCACAGAAGTGCCTCAACGCAAACCTATGACAAAGATCCTGAATACACACCACTAGACCTACTCTACCTCAAAGACTGTTAATACATCCATCTATTTATCAACTCTACCAAGGAATACCATTCGAAAGATGGATACCCACCTACCCATACATGAAGGACCCTCAACCTCCAGCTCTCCTAGTAGCACCCAACCACAGCAGAAGACCTAACTTTGTCTCCATGCCATTGCTTTCATTTACCTTTCTCTCTCTCTCCCTTACATGTGTTCACCAAGCTAACTGAACTCCGTATATTATGCACTCATCATTCTGTTCTGGTCTGTCCTTCCATCCATTACACAGTCTGCACACCCAATATCTCATAATGGAGATGGACTATTTGTATGTCTCCCTCTGATTTAGTAGCCATGTCTCGCCCTTGCTCAGCCGCTTCGACAAAGGCCCTGCAGTAATTCCAACAAAATCACTCGGCAATTGATCCTCCATTCACCAAGTTTGTGATTTATCCAACAGTCCATCCGCTCATCCATTGATCAACCCAACAACCCATCCAATCATCCTCTGATCTATCATCAAGCCATCCAATCATTATTTATCAACAATTCATCCAATCAGCCATTGATCTATGCAAAAACCCATCCAATCATCCACTGATCTATCAACAAACGTTGCTTGCCACCAGCTCATCCAATCAGCAAGTGATCTACCCAACAATCCATCCAATCAGCCACTGATCTACTCAATAACTCATCCAATCTGACACTGATTTATCCCACTGATTCTCAACTCAGTGCTTGGGACATACCCAGCCGGTCAAGGTTTCTGGGTACCCACAATAAATATGCATAGGACAGATTTACATGCATTGCCTCCACTGTATGCAAATCTATCTCATGCATATTCATTGTGGATATCCTGAAAACCCGACTAGCTGGGACATGTCCTGGAGGACGGGGTTATGAACCCCCGATTTAACTAACAATTCATCCTTGCAGCGTCCCCTTGTCGGGGGACGCTGACACCTGCACGTACTGGAAGGTCATGGGGCCAGCCTCCAGGGAACAGCGGGAGGGCGAAGTGCTCGCTCAGCTTCCGGAACAGCTGCTTTGCCTGGTTCTGATATTCCTGCAGGTTCCGGCTGGACTGTGGGAGAAGACAAGAACAGTGTCTGGATGTTATATCGGGTGTTGACACGTTTGGAGGCCGAGTCCCAAAAAAAGGATTAGGTGCCTGACTTTTGAGAGCTGGCCCTCCTAAATCGGCCTATTTGAAGTTGCTATGGGGGCAAGGCTCCCGATTCTTAGCACCAGGCACCTAATCTAGGTAAATGGGTAGCAAAGGCTGCATTTAAGCTCCTACAGTTATGGGAATTTGGGGCTGAAAGCAGTTGCCTGATTTGGGGGCAACTGTTTTTATTGAATATCTGCTTCTGAGTTCCAAAATTAGGTTCCTAGTTCTGAAAAATCAGGGCTTAAGCTCCTAGCTTTTTTTTTCTTTGCGAATCATTAATAGTGATCCATGGTGCAACCCGGCAACCTGTCAGCTGTGTATAGTTCTGGTTGCCCCCATCTTAAAAAAAAAAGTCATGCAACCAGGTCCAGGGGACATTCCGTGAAGCTATAGGTAGCACATTTAAAACAAAATCGGGGAAAACTTTTCTGTTTCCACTCGGCACACAATTTAAACTGTAGATTTCACTGCTGGAGGTTGCGGTGAAAGCTGCCAGCTTGGCTGGGTTTCAAGTTCCTGAAGGAAAAGTCCATAAACCACTGTTTGCTAAAGTAGATTTGGGAAAGCTACGGCTTTTCCCTCTTTAAGAGTAAGGATTGGATCTGTCAGCTGGACTGGCCACGGTGGGAGACAGGATGCTGGTCTTCATGGACCTCGGAACCGACCCAGTGTGTCAATTCTTACATCCCCTTCCACCTTCTGCCCACCACATCCCTTTGACACCCCCCCCTCCTTGCACCCACTTTTACCCCATAGATTCTTTTTCTGACCCCTGCACCTCATTCCCCTTTTAGAACTTTTCTGCTGCTTTGGGATGGGGGCTGCCTGCTGTGAGATTTCTGGGAGAGGGGGGGGGGGTAAGTGTGTGTGTGTGAGTGTGGGGGGGGGGGTGATCTCGCCTTCTGCACTCACCTGCTCGCTCTCCTGCATGGAGGCGGCCAGCAGCAGCCCGTCCTGCACCCGCGCCACCATGGTCAGGGCCACCATGCTGGGTGCACAAGAGAGCCCCGGGACCGGGGCGGGCGCTCCGGGGCTCCAAAGCTCACTCACTGACGTGGCTCAGGACAGCGGAGCCGCCTTCGGGCACCTCCGGAAGGAGGACTCGGCTTCGGCCAGCTCCGGAGACAGGAACCGACCTCGGCAATCTCCGGACGCGAGACGCGCTCTCGGATATCTCCGGAGGCAGGGCTCGGCTTCGGCGATCTCCGGAGGCGGGAGGCGCTCTGAGCTACGACGAGGGGGGGGCGTGGCTTCGGAGATCCACGGGGACGGGGCGTGGCTTCGCACGGAAGTAAGGCAGGCGGGGCAGTGTCTCTCTTCGACGCCATCGCCCACCGAGCCGCCATGTTGGTTAGGGGCAGGCAAAGAAAGGTGGGTTTTCGGAACAGCAACATTTCCTTCCACGACACAGTCTCTCTTGCTCAACCAAAGCCTAGGTTTTCCTAACTGTATTCCGAGAATCTGAATCTCCACCCCCCCCCCCCCACTTGCATGCTAGGACTTTTTGAAACTTATTTTTGCATCCTTGGATACTGGGACTTGTAGTTGCTTCCCCTTACATATTGGGACTTGTAGTCCTGCTCCCACTCCTTGCAGCTAATCCAGGTCCCTGGCCGTATTTGGGTAAAAACCTGGGAGGGTGGGATCCGATGCAGTGCAATGGGGTAAGAATCTTAGAATGAAGACGGAGAGGTGGGCCTGGATGAAAGATTTGTTGGTGGTCTTTTTTTTTTTGTTTTGTTTTGTTTTAATTTTAATTTGCATGCCAGTACACCCTGCTAGTTGTAATCCTCTTCTTTTTATATGCCACCTGCCCTGCAGATCCCACAGTGGCAATGCTCTTATGGCTGCTTTCTCTGGTGTCAGTTCATTGACAGCTCACCCCCCACCGTGGGAGAGGGGGACAGATAGAATAGAGGCATTCAAATAACTTTAGAGCTAAAAATTGTATTTCGTAGAGGGGTGGTGTAGGTGTTCGATGCCCCGTTTTATCAGGGTGCTGGAATTATGATGTGTTGGATTATTTATTGTCCTCTGTGGGTTTGTTTTTTTGCCCCGGCGCGTCCCTACAACATGGAGTGCGGTGTTAGGGGATGCTGTCCTTCATATCCAGGACATTCTCCATGTTGTAGGGATGCACCGGGGAAAAAACATTTGTTTTGTATTTTTTTATTTTGTTATTGGGTTCCCACAAATTTAGTTTTGTTTAATGTTTGTTTTCTTAAGTCTACAAAATATAAACATTAAAAAAAAAACAACCCACAAACCCAAAAACAGGCTTAAAAAAAATAAAAGGAAACCGGCCTCCCTACAATCCATCACTCCCAACTGCAAAAAAAATATGCTGGGGCCAGAATCCTCCAGGGGGTGGGGTAGGGATCCAATGACAAAGCCTAGGCCTAGGCTGAAGGGGCTTGTGTAGGCCTAGGCCCTGGGAAGAGGGAGGTGCCAGAGTTAAGTTACTCTGGCGGGTTCCCAGTGGGCGATGACATTTCAAGAAAATGGAAGAAGAGGAGCTCTACGGCCGGGGCCCCCGTGTCAGGACTGGGGCCCCTCTGTTGAGCCTGGGCCTAGGCGATGGGGCCAGGCCGTGGCATCGGAAACCACGGTGGAGGCAGTTAACAGGGGCCGGGAAGGTTTCATGATCCCAGCAAAATTTCTTTCTGGACTGGGCCATCAGGCTCCGGCCTAGGCTGAGACCCTGGCACCTTGCCTGGGTGCAGACCACGGCCCCTGCGTCGGGCCTGTGCCTCTCAGGTCTACCCCTAGGCCCGATGGGTGACACTTTTTAAAACATTTTTCAAAGTGAAACGTGAAAGCCAACACGATTTAGTTGGATTTTCATTCGTTTATTTGTTGGATTCTCATTTGTTTCATTGATCGTTTTGAAAATGAAACGAATAGGAAACATTATTTCCCATTTCATTTCCGGTGAGCGCACATCCCTGTTGTTATGTTTGTCATAGCCCACTTTGAGCTGAGCCTTTGCTGGAAGCGAGCAAGTATAACATTCATAAGATGAGGAGTACGAAGTCCTCGCCCTGCACCCAGGCAGGATAGGTGTAGGTTCTCATAGTCATGTTCTCATTGAACCCCCAAATTTCAGAGCTTTTTGGGAAAGATCATACATCAGCACAGTTCCACAGGCAGGGAGAGTTTATTTATAGTGTACCACCACCAGACTTCAAACAGTTACAGTTCCCCGGCCCTTTTTTGATTCTCCTCTTGGAGCTGTGCAGAGGCGTGGGCTCTGGCAAGTCATTTCTGTCTCCTCGTGCATCAGTAGGCACCCGTATCACGGTAACGACAATAACATTATCCCTTTCCTTCCCCCCCCCCCTCCCTCCCTCCCACGGAGGCTTCCAGGCAGCCTGCGGGTGGATGCCAGGAACGTGCTGCCTTGCCCTGCGCCCTGGAAGTGCCTGCACGTCCGGTTTCAGCGGAACCGCGCCGGCGGAGCACATCAAGGGACCCGTTTGGAAGAAAGGAGAAAAACGCAAGTCCAGGTTAGGAGTTCTTGGCAAAGAGTCTTTCTGATCCGCGGCTGCCCTCCTTCCCTCTTCCCCCCTCCCCCCCCCTTGTCCGTGGTTCTCATGTAGGGCTCTGGCCGCGCAGAGGTAGCGCAGGATGGAGCGGGCGAGGGCCTGCCTCGCCCCCCCCCCCCCCCCCCCCGATCTCCACGTGCAGCTCTCCCCTTCTCCTCAGAATAAGGGTCCATGGTGCAAATGATTCTTTCGTTTTGCGACTGGTCCGCTGGGGGGGGGTGGGGGGTCGCCATGCCGTGGCAATCCCCATGCCCTTCAGCAGGGGTTCACTTCGCGCCGCAGCAGCGCCGGGGGGAGCTCCACCCGCTGCTCGTCCATCCGCTCCCCTTGCAGCCGCAGCAGCAGGTCGAAGAGGTCCCGAGCCGCCGGCGGGAGGGGAGGGTCGCTGCGCTGCTCCTCGATGCGCTCCGCCTGGGAAACAAACTCACAGACACGGGAAAGCATCAGCACCGGCGGCACCGCGCGACGAGCTCGAAGCGTAGAAGGATGGAGCCGGCAGGGTCGTCCCCGTCCCCCCCCCCCTCAGGTGGCCCAACTGCATAAGGGGTCGGAGCTCGGGAGGTCATCTAACCCGACCCTTCAGCGATGGAGATCCCGCCGCCTGCCTGGGTAAACCCGTCCCGGTGGTGCTCGACGCCCCTCGCAGCGAAAAAAAAAAAGTTTCTTCCTGTGGAGAAGCAGAAACTGCTGCGGGCGGTTATATCGCTGCCACTTAACGCTTCTACCGCGTGAGTCGAGGCAGGCGGCGCCGTGCAAAGGCGCGGAAGAGCCGGTCCCCGCTCTGGAGAGCTTCAGCATCTCATCAAGACAATCTCACGGGGCAAAAAAAAAAAAGAGATTTTTTTCGGAATTTCATTTATTCAGAAAAATGTTTAAAACCGATAAGGATGGGAGCGGGATAGTCAGGGGGTTAAGATTTAAGGGCGGCCCCCAAAAACTAGGTGGGTTCTTAGGCTGGATTTTGATCAAGGCCCCGGAGGGCGCACGGCGCGGCAGCTCGGGAAGCCTGCGCCAAGCGAGCGGGGCAGCCAGGTGGGGGAGGGCGGAGTCGGGAGCGCGGAGCCGCGCAGGATCCCCGGGGACCTCGGGAGCGCGGCGCTTACCTGGTGGGTGAGGATCGTGTTGTACAGCTCCTCGTCGGGGGCCGCGCACGGCTCGGTGACGGCGCGCTGTCGTACCTTCCTCCACGTCTTCCTGGCCTCCCTTTCGGCGAGCCGCCCAGCCTCTCGCCCGTCTCTCGGTTCCGCGGCTCGGAGTTCGTTCTCCAGGGGTTCGGCCCGCTGGTCGTCCAGCCGCCGGGCCTGGCTCCAGGCCACCAGGTCAAAGAACTCCTCCGTCTGCAGGGACAATGCGGAGGCGAAGACAGCTGCCCCGGGGGTGAGGAGGGAGGAGAGACAGGGTGTTAGTGGGTGGTACACACGTCTGCATCTGTCCAGGACTTCCGGGTTATCTGAAGGTGTGAGAGAGCTTGTGCCTGGGTTTGGAGGGGATATTGTGCGTGCATATGGTTGTATTTCACCTTCCACGGGGTCGCTCTGCAGGAATCCTGGTCAGCGTGTTACCAACGAATGGACAAATGCAGTAATTCCACCGGGAAATGGTCTACCCGCCCCCACCTCCCATTCTGGATTCCATGATTTTTGTAACAGGAACCATGTAAACACAGATCTCTGCTCGTAGGCCACACAGAGAAACCAGAAGGGGAGGCTGATCGGGGAGTGTGTAAGATTAGAAAAAGAGAATGAAGCAGATAATGCAGTAGGATGGAGGGGGTGAGAGGGGAGGAATAGCTGGTAGGAGAGGAGGGGGCGGGACGTGGCTTTTTAACTCTCCCCTGCAATAGGATATCCATTCAGGAAGGCAGGCAGCTAATCATCTCCTGGGGTCCCTCTCTTCCTGCCCCAGGTCGGGCCCCTGAGGTCCCCATCTGTCCTCAGACCCTGCTCTTAATTCCTTGTCTCGGCTCTGTGGGGGGGTGCACCCCAGGTCAGGCGGAGTATATCCCCCACCCTGATTACACCACAGGGAGGTGCAGGATCTCCCCCCCCCCCTCCCTGACCCCTGTGACCCTGCGCCGTGACGCCCCGGCTCACCTCGCCTTTCCCCCACTGGGGACGACGGGGCAGACCTCCAGGGCCTGGTGTCGCCCCGCGGCTTCCGGCGGAAGGAGCAGCGCTGGTCGTTCATGCGCCGGCTCTGGAACTGGCACAGGAGGTCGAAGAAGGTCTCTGTGGGGTCGCTGAGGTCAGGGGTCGGACATTTCTAGAGCGGGAGGAAGAAGGAGATTGGGTGGATCCCAGGCCTGGCCCCCCCCCCCCCCCCCCCGGGCAAAGGCTGCCTAAGCGGTGACCCAGGCCCTCACCTGCTTGGCCCTGCCAGGCAGGCCACCCAAAAAAAAACCCGCTGTGACCCAAGCTTGATCTGCTGGTTCCTTCCAGGCGGGTCACCCCATAAATACCCTGACCCATGCCCCCCACCTGCCTGGCCCTCCTAGTGGATGTGGTTACATCCCCCCCCCCCCTCTCTCCAAACCATGTTACCCTCCGTTAGTGAGAGAGCCCCCAGCTCTGACCTCAGTCACTGTATCCTCTCCGTCCAGAAGCAGAGACGTACTCCCCTCCTTTTCTTTCGTCATTTCTCCACCGTCTCCTCCCTCCACAGAGGCTGGACTGTGGCGTGCCAGGTCCCCAGCATCCCTGCTGTGTCTTCCCTCCTCTCCAGCGCCTCTACCGCCCTCCTCGGAGTCCAGAGCGTCGTGTGGCGGGTCCACTGTTCTCCCCTCTCCCTCCCGAGGCTCGGGTCGGGGGCAGGAGGTCTCTGCGGCCTCCTTGACGTTTCCTTCCAGATTCTTCTTCTCGGCTTCTGGGACGCCCTTCTCCAGCAAGAGGTGCTCTGCAGGGGCCTTGTCCTCCGAGAGCATTCTGTCTTACCCCCTGTGAAAATACGAGTCACGGATTTCAGGAGGGTCAGTTAGATAAGGGGAATATAAGGAGGATGGGCATTGTGCTTCTGAGGGCGCTGTCCTTCATATCCAGGACATTCTCCATCTCCCAGCACCCCAGTATGGGGTTAGGGGGATGCTGTCCTTCATATCCAGGACATTCTCTATCTCCCAGCACCCCAGTATGGGGTTAGGGGGATGCTGTCCTTCATATCCAGGACATGATCCTTCTCCTAGCAACTCAGTGTGGTGATAGGGGGATGCTGTCCTTCATATACAGGACATGCTCCTTCTCCTAGCAACTCAGTGTGGTGTTAGGGGGTGGTGTCCTTCGTATGCAGAACATGCTCCTTCTCCTAGCAACTCAGTGTGGTGATAGGGGGATGATGTCCTTCATATGCAGGACATGCTCCATCTCCCGGCACCCCAGTGTGGTGTTAGGGAGCGCTTTCCTTCCTGCCCAGGATAATTCTCCACCTCCCAGCGCCCCGTATGGTATGTGGGGGGTACCATGCAGCTCTCCCGTAAAATCAGGAAGCCCCCTCGCTCCCCCCCCTTCCTTCCTTCCTTCCTTGCCCTCGAGCTGCCTCAGGTGTGGAACGTTGTTGGGGGGTTTTTTTTCTCTCTCGCTCGCGCGTTTTTTGTTTGTTTTTTTTCCCAACAGGCTGAAAGTTGCCAAACTGTCTCCCAGCTGTCACTTCACAGTTTAGCTCCTCGCTTTCGACAGCTTCTGAGGGCGAGAGAGAAACAGGAACTTGCGCGAGGGGGGGGGGGGGAAGCTTCCTTCCCTAAAACCTTACGGTTTGCGAGGAGGGCCGGGGGAGACGGTGGCCCTGCTCTCCGGGGCCCTGGCAGGGAGAGGGGCGTGCCGGGGGTGCCATCAAGTGGCAAAGGCATTGATAAAAAGGCCCAATGCGCGTGTCCCGCCAGGCCTTGTCCCGTGCGCGTGGAGCTGCCGTTCAGCCTCGCGGCCCAGGTTTACTGCAGGGTGACACTGGAACACAAAGCTCAGGATGTGTTTTTGTTTTTGTTTTTTATTTAAAAATAATTTTTTTTTCCTTTCCTGTAGCTGATGCACTGGGGCTCGGGGGGGGGGGGGGAGATTTCTCAGCTAAGAGAAACAAAAAAAAAAAAGAACCCCGCTCGCGTGTTTTCGGATGAGATCGTGCCACAGACCTCAAACTTAAATTTGCAGAACCGGGCTGGCCTGGTTAGATTCGCCGGGGGGGGGGGGGGGACGACTCTGCTTAGCTTGGCCATTTGGGACTGACCCGTGCTGCAGAGGCAGTGCTCGCTTCCCAGAAGGAGGGGGGCGGCTGTCGCCTCAAAGCCGGGCTTAGGGCCCCGTGAGTGCAGGTTTCAAGGAGGTAGGAGGGGACCCGCTGCCTGGCTCCTGGCTCTGGGGCCTCGGGGAACAGGCTGAACCAATCCTGACCTTGCCCTGTTATCTCCAGCGTGCAGAAATTGGAACTACGAGTCCCAGCGTGCAGTGGGGCACTGCCAGGATTGGCTCAGCCCGGGGACCTCTTACTGAGCAGGCCTTGGCAGAGCCTCCTCACCTGGAATTCAGCTTCGGAGAAGGGTAAAGGGTAAGGGGGGGGGGGGGGATGGCTCAACCCTGGAATGGGGACAGATAGAGGCTTCGGGGTGGTTACTGCCCCCTGGAACCATGGGTTCTAACCCCCTGGATCCATGGGTTCTAACCCCCTGCCCTGCCACTGACCCTACCAGCCTGCCCTATTTCTTCCCGCTCCATCCCTGACAGAAAACCAAATGTTATCCATTGGCAGGGGGGAGTGAGGAGAGCCTGGACCTCCAGGGCCAGAATTCGGATGCCACATTTTCTGAGGACCTGGGAACTGGCGGGGGGGGGGGGGGGGGGGGCGCAATGGCTGATGACGATCAGCACAGCTGCATCGTCCGCTAACTTATATTCATAATTGAGTTGTTAATGAGGTTGCTTTAGAAAACCTTTCATAAAGAGAGAACCTGTCTCCCCCCCCCCCGGCAGCGAGATGCCCCTCACTAACCCTGGCCCCTCTCGACTGTCCCGTCCCTGTTAAGCTGCAGCTCCCGTGGCCGGCGTCCTTTCAGGAAGACCTTCGCGGCGGCCGCCCGGTCAGGTCGGACTTGTCTTAAGCAGGAGGGCCCTGGCGGGGGTCTCTACAGCGTTAACCCGTCCGAACCACAGACCTGAAGGTACACGCTTTAGTTTATTTTATTACTACTGATTTGTTTTGTCCTATTTTATGTATGTGGTATCTTACTGTGTACGTTTTATTGTAAACCGTTTTGATTACGTTCTAGTATAAAAAAAAAATGGTAGATACATCGTTTAAAATAAATAAATAAGATAAATAACACACAGAACTGAAGGTACACGCTTTATTTTATTACTACTGATTTGTTTTGTCCTGTTTTTTGTATGTGGTATCTTTACTGTGTATGTTTTATTGTAAACCGTTTTGATTACGTTCTAGTATAAAAAAAAAATGGTAGATACATCATTTAAAATAAATAAATAAGATAAATAACACACAGAACTGAAGGTACACGCTTTATTTTATTACTACTGATTTGTTTTGTCCTGTTTTATGTATGTGGTATCTTTACTGTGTATGTTTTATTGTAAACCGTTTTGATTACGTTCTAGTATAAAAAAAAAATGGTAGATACATCGTTTAAAATAAATTAAATAAGATAAATAACACACAGAACTGAGGGTACACACTTTTTTTTTTCCTTTTTTTTCGTCTAGTGGACTTGGGTAAGGTGGACCCCCAGGTAAGAATAAGAAAGAATAATTAAATCCTTCGCTAGCCCTTGTGGGGAAGAGGATCCGAGTGTGTGTGCGCCGGTGGGTGGGTGGGAGGACTGGTTAGGGCTGAGGGTGCAATTTGGGTGCCGTTTAATTTGCTGACCAGCGGTTGTACTGAGGTTCTACGGATAACAAATCTGCCATCTTACCTAAAAAAAAAAAAGTTGTCCAGAGACGACTTCCTATTAATTGCCCGACTCCTTATTAAGCCCCCGCTTCCCCCCCCCCCTGGCACTTACCTCAGCGGCACCGGATCCGCCTGGCGCCGACGGACGGGGGCGCGGTCGCCGTCTCCAGCCTCTTTTGCCTGCGTTCTCCTTCCCCCCCCTCCCCGGCCGGGACGGGGAGAAAGTCCGCCCTCCGCTCACGATGATGCCGGGACCCTAGGGTTCCCCCCTCTGACTCCCTCCTCCCCCCCCCACCTCAACCGTTCCTCTCGCCGGTCTCTTCTTCCCACCCCCACCCCGTATTTCGTGACGTCCTCTTCTTCTGCGCCTCGCGGCCTCCGTCTCGCTCCCCTTCGCTTCCTTCGTTTCCTATTCAGCTGCTTTCGGTTCAAGTGTTTGGTTTTTGTTTTTTTTGGTAAATTTTTTCTCGCTCGCCCTGCGCGCGCGACTGCGACCGCTTCCTGCCCAGATCGAGCACCGTCATTGGCTGTTGCCGGGCGCCGGTTTGGCGGGTCCCCCCCCCCCCCCCCCCCCCCCGCTCTCTCTCCTGACAATTTTTTAATTTCGGTTTAGTTTTGCTTTTCTTTTTTTTTTGGGTGGGGGGGGGGGGTTGATGGTGGTTTCCCAGGCCTGAATCCGCTTCGCGCCCCCGCAGGGGGAAGGAGGGGGTTGCGCTGATCAGGGTTGGGGTCCCATTGCTAGAACATGGGGGGGGGGGGGGGGATGTGTGTGCGCGAGGTGGAAGCCCAGGAGCCGAAGGAGCGGCCGTGGCCGTGGCCAGTGGAAAGGGGAACCTGTGGCCTGGGGAAAGAGGAAGAGAGGGGGCCCTTGCTCTACTGAGAAGAAGCCGAGACGCCGGC
>NC_042633.1:35884500-35889500 GCF_901001135.1 Rhinatrema bivittatum
GGATCCAGCAATTGTGCAGGCGTGGAGGAGGAGGAGGGGGGGGGGGGGAGAGAGAGAGGGGGGGAGGAGAGCAGCTCCCACCCGTCATGGACGAGCAGGGCAGGCTGCTGCAGGCCAGGGGAGTGGGGCTGCCGGGCCTCCCTGTGCAGGGGGGGCTGCAGGCCCTGAACACCCACCAGCTCCACGAAGCCCCCTCGGATAACGGGGAGCCCCGGAAGCAGGACATCGGGGACATCCTGCAGCAGATCATGACCATCACGGACCAGAGCCTGGACGAGGCGCAGGCCAAGTGAGTCCACAGACTTCCCCTTTCTTCCTTATCCTCGCTCTCCCCACCCCCCACCTTTCTTTCCACTCTTCTCTTTCTTCCTTATCTAACCACGGCCTCCTTCCCTCCCTCTCCCCCTAGCTTCTCTCTCCCTCTGACTCCCTCACCTCTGGGCCCTCTCCCCAAACTCCAGGTTTCACATGTTCCCCTCCCCCCCCCCCCCTCTCTTTCCCTTCTATGTGGACACTTTTTACTTTTTTTTTTTTTTTTTCCTATTTCGCTTTTCAGGCCATGGCTGGCAGGAGCCTGAATGCATTTTCCTCTCTCTCACCCCTCTCTCCTTCACTCCTCCTGTCCGCAGGAAACATGCCCTGAATTGCCACAGGATGAAGCCAGCCCTCTTCAATGTGCTCTGCGAGATCAAGGAGAAAACAGGTAAAGTACCCCCCCCCCCCCCCTAGGCTTTCACTTGGACTTGTTGGGCGTTTTTTGTTAAGAAAAATTCCTTTTGTTACCTTGAAGTCAATGAAACAGAAACCAGGGGGATGAGGGAGAGATGGAGAAGGGCAGGAGGAGTGGGACAGAGAGAGAGGGAGAAAGGGAGAGGGGAGTGGGAAAGGGAGAGGGGGAGTAGGAGTAGGAATGGACAGAGTGAAAGGGAGAGGTGGACACAGTGAGGATGAGGGGAGTGGGACAGAGAATGAGAGTAAGAGGGGGGATGGGAGAGGGGGAGTGGGAATGGGATAGGGAGTGAAAGGGAGAGGAGAGTTGGACAGTGAAAGAGAGGGGGAGCAGAGAGTGAAAGGGAGAGGGGGGAGTGAGGGAGAGTGGGAATAGGATACAGAGTGAAGGGGGAATAGGAATGGGATAGAGAGTGAAGGAGTGGGAATGGGAGAGGGGAAGTGGGAAGTGGGAATGGGATAGAGGCATGGGGGGCATGGGAATGGGAGAGAGAGGGCATGGGAGGGGGAATGGGATAAAGAGTGAAAGGGGGACTGGGACAAGGAGAGGGGGAGTAGGAATGGGATGGACAGTGAGTGAGGATGAGGGGATTGGGACAGAGAATGAGAGTAAGGAGGGATGGGACAGAAAGAGGGAAAGGGGGAGTGGGAATGAGTTAGGGAGTGAAAGGGAGGGGGAGTTGGACAGAGTGAAAGGGGGAGTGGGGCAGAGAGTGAGTAAGAGGGAGAGTGGGAATGGGACATAGAGTGAAGGAGTGGGAATGGGATAGAGAGGGGAAGTGGGTCAGAGAGAGAATGAAAGGGAGAGGTGGAGTGAGAGAGGGTGAGGTGGACCCAGAGAATGAAAGGGAGAGGGAGTGGGACAGAGAGAGTGAAAGGGAGAGGGAGTGGGACAGAGTGAAAGGGTCGGTGGGACAGAGAGAATGAAAGGGAGAAGGAATGGTACAGTGAAAGGGTGAATGGGACAGAAAGAATGAGAGGGAGAATGGGACAGAGTGAAAGGGTGAGTGGGACAAAGAGAATGAAAGGGAGAGTGTGAGTGGGACAGAGAGCGAGTGAAAGAGGGGTAGTGGGACAGAGAGCGAGTGAAAGAGAGAGGGTGAGTGGAACAGAGAGAATGAAAGGGAGAGGGGGAATGGGACAGAGAGTGAAAGAGAGAGGGGAAGTGGGACAGAGAGCGAGTGAAAGAGAGGGGGAGTGGGACAGAGAGAATGAAAGGGAGAGGGGGAATGGGACAGAGAGAGAGTGAAAGGGAGAGGGAATGGGACAGAGTGAAAAGGTGAGTGGGACAGAATGAAAGGGAGAGAGGGAGTGGGACAGAATGAGAGGGAGAGGTGGACAGAGAATGAAAGAGGGTGAGTGGGACAGAGAGCGAGTGAAAGGGAGAGAGGAAGTGGGACAGAGCGAGTGAAAGAGAGAGGGGGAGTGGGACAGAGTGAAAAGGTGAGTGGGACACAGAATGAAAGGGAGAGAGGGAGTGGGACAGAGAGGATGAGAGGGAGAGGTGGACACAAAGAGTGAAAGGGAGAGTGAGTGGGAGAGATTGAAAGAGTGAAAGGGGTGAGTGGGACACAGAATGAAAAGGAGAGGGAGTGGGACAGTGAAAGAGAGGGAGAGATGGACACAGAATGAAAGGGAGAGTGAGTGGGACAGAGAGAGTGAAAGAGAGGGGGAGTGGGACAGAGAATGAAAGGGAGAGGGGGAATGGGACAGAGAGAGTGAAAGGGAAAGGGAGTGGGACAGAGAGAGAGTTGAGAGGGAGTGGGACAGAGAATGAAAGGGAGAGAGTGTGGGACAGAGTGAAAGGAGTGGGACAGAGAGTGAAAGGAGGAGTGAAGCAGAGAGAGAATGAAAGAGGGGAAGTGGGAGAGAGTGAAAGGAGTGAAGCAGAGAGAATGAAAGAGGGGGAGTGGGACAGAGAGTGAAAGGGAGAGGTGGGCAGAGAGTGAAAGGAGGATTGGGACAGAGTGAAAGGAGGAGTGAAGCAGAGAGAGAATGAGGGGAAGTGGGAGAGAGTGAAAGGAGTGAAGCAGAGAGAATGAAAGAGGGGGAGTGGGAGAGAGAGAGTGAAAGGAGTGGTGAAGCAGAGAGAATGAAAGAGGGGGAGTGGGAGAGAGAGAGAGTGAAAGGAGGAGTGAAGCAGAGAGAATGAAAGAGGGGGAGTGGGACAGAGTGAAAGGAGGAGTGGAGCAGAGAGAGAGAGTGAAAGGGAGAGGTGGACAGAGAGAATGAAAGTGGGAGAGGGAGACAGGCATGGGACTGAGAGACAGGGAGAGAGAGGAGGAGGAGAGGGACAGATACAGGGAGTAGGACAAAGAGGAAGTTGGGGGGGGGGGGGGGGGAGAGGCTTCAGGTATGGCTCGGGGGCCCGCACAGGCACTGCCTGCCCATAAAAGTTTCCCCGAATCCCAGAGCCGGCTGAGGGAGGGATGGGAGGGGAGGGGAGGAGAGGAAGGGAGAGTGGCGGCCGCCGCTGCCTCCTCAGCCCCGCCATCTTGTTTCAAGCTGCATCCTCCCCCCCCCCCTCGCTTTGTATTCCTCCTCGCTCCCCCTCTTGCCCCGCTGGCTGGTGGGGGAGGAATGCCCTCCTTCCCGGTGGGGGGACCCGGGACCCTGTCGGCTTCTCTCTTGCCTTTCCTCCCCTCCCTTCTCTCAGGCAGGAGGGGAGGGGGGGGGGGGTGACATGAGCTCCAGTTTGAGGAGGCGGTTTCGTGATAAAAATAGTTGAACGCTGGCTGCAGTTCCTTTCCCCCTCTGTCCCCCACCCCCCCAGGACCCTCCTGGTCCTGCCTGCGTGCTCTCTCTCTCTCCTTCATTGTGTGTGTGCGGTCCCCTCGCTCCCCTTCGCCAGGCTGCTGGCGCCCCCTCTTCCTCTCTGTTCCCCTGGCCCAGCTCCTAACAATGGGGCTGTATTGGGGTGGGGGCAAATTTTCTAACGCCCTCCAGTCCCCCCCGCCCTCCAAACGGCTGCGCCTGAACAGGCCTGCAAAACTCAGGGTGCTCGCCACCCCCCCCCCCCCCCGGGGGAAGTTTATCCACAAGGACCTTGCTCTTATCTTACTGGGGATCCTCCAGGCGGGAGGGCCGGGTCGCCCAGGGAAAGACACGGGGAGGGGACCTAGTGCCACCCCTTCCTGTAACTTTGCAGGCTTTAGGGATCTCCTCTTGCCTGTTAAGAGCCCTAGGTCCAGAGTCAGATCCTTTGTCTTAAAAAGAAGAAGAAATACATAAAGAAAAAAATGCCAAGTTATGCACGGGTGCAGCAGATCTAACACAGCAACTTTGTGTAGCGCGCCCTGGGCAAGTTTATGCCTGCCGGTGTATTTTTGGAACATTGTGAGTGTGTGTGAGGTTTGTCTTGCTACTGCCTGTGCTGCATCTGCTTTGTGGTGGGGCAGACTGTGAGGACAGCGTGCACTGCTGTACCTGCTCTGTATTGGGGATAGTGTGTGTGTGTGTATGTGAGTGAGGGAAGCTTATACTGCTGCTGCCTGTGCTGTACCTGCTCTGTATGGGGGATAGTGTGTGTGTGTGTGTGTGTGTGTGTGTATGGGAGTGAGGGAAGCTTATACTGCCTGCTGCTCTGTGCTTGTCCTGCTCTTTATTGGGGGAGTAGTGTGTGTGTATGTGAGCTGTGAGGGAAGCTTATACTTGCTGGCCGGTGCCTTGCTGACCTGCTCTGTATTGGGGATAGTGTGTGGTGTATATGTGATTTGAGGGAAGCTTATACTGCTGCTGCCTGTGCTGTACCTGCTCTGTATTGGGGATAGTGTGTGTGTGTATGTGAGTGAGGGAAGCTTATACTGCTGCTGCCTGTGCTGTTCCTGCTCTGTATTGGGGATATTGTGTGTGTATGTGAGTGAGGGAAGCTTATACTGCTGCTGCCTGTGCTGTACCTGCTCTGTATTGGGGATAGTGTGTGTGTGTGTATGTGAGTGAGGGAAGCTTATACTGCTGCTGCCTGTGCTGTACCTGCTCTGTATTGGGGGATAGTGTGTGTGTGTGTATGTGAGTGAGGGAAGCTTATACTGCTGCTGCCTGTGCTGCACCTGCTCTGTATTGGGGATAGTGTGTGTATATGTGTGTCAGGGAAGCTTATACTGCTGCTGCCTGTGCTGTACCTGCTCTGTATTGGGGATAGTGTGTGTATATGTGTGTCAGGGAAGCTTATACTGCTGCTGCCTGTGCTGTACCTGCTCTGTATTGGGGATAGTGTGTGTGTATATGTGAGTGAGGGAAGCTTATACTGCTGCTGCCTGTGCTGTACCTGC